>NC_092764.1:38597379-38792379 GCF_047496795.1 Chiloscyllium punctatum
TATGTGATGTCGAGATTTTATATCTGCTCCTGGTGTATACCAGGCATAGCTCAACTCTCTGAGTCAGAAAATTGTTGGATCTGGTTCTACATCAGATCTAAGAGCATAAAATTTCAGTTGATGCTCCCAGTCTAAGAGATTGCTACGTTGTCAGGGTTGCTATCTTTCCGATGGAATGTTAAACCAAGGCTGTACTGTCCTCTGCATGAACGCAAATGATTCTTGACTATTTTGAAGAAGAACATTAAGTCTCCCCAGTATACAAGTCAATATAACTAACAATATCCAACTAACACCATCAATAAAGCAAACAAAATAATTTTCAGGGACCTTGCTGTGAACAGATTTAGTGCTGCGTTTTCTATATCATAATAGTGGCAACACTTCAAAAATACTTCGCTGGTTATAATGTGTTCTGGGACGTCCTGAGGTAGTGAAAGACAGTTCTTTTCCTTAGAATTCAGCAGAGCTGAATGAAAACATTCTTCATATGGGGAAAACATTAGATTGTGATCTTTGCAATATTTGGAGGAATTAATGGGTGAATTTTTACCATTTACTGTACTCATTATACTGTAGCATGATGCAGGGATACAAAATAAGAAAATTCTGTGCAAGAATAAGATGAGCTATTCTTCAAGAGTTTTTTTAATATAAATTGTTACCATGTTCACTTATTTAAACTTTGAGAGCACACTGTATTGTGTAACACTGTAATGTGTGACACTGTAATGCATCTTTGTCATTTTCCACCACATGAAAAAAAGGTTTTAATTTTTCAGTATGATGTAACATTTATTGCTTTAGGGAAGAACATTGAAATCAATACTATTTTAACCTCAAGGACAAGAAATTAAAGCATCATGACATGGATACATTCACATCTTCCCAACCACAGGAACCAATGAGCTGTATCTACCTTTCTTGAGCTTTGGGAGGAGTCTCAAGTGAAGCATAAATCCTGGCATGGATTGATTTGGACCAATGGCCTGTTTCGGTAAAGTATAGTCGATGTAATCCTTTGTCATCTCAGACATTCATCAATGCATCATATTTCAGTCACTCACCTACCAATACTTTCTGTCAGTCATTACTGATCCCTAACATTCACAATTCACAAGCGTCACATTCACAGTCAGCTATTGAAATATCATGAGCATCAAGCTGTTGTTTCCAGGATTGTCACTGATCGCATTTCCTCTGGAAAGTTTCCTTTGACTTGGAGAAGGCGTGGCTATGTGTATGCTCATGGTTTCCAGCTGTGCTTATCTCTTTGTGGGGTATCTAGAACATTCCTTGTTCCAGGCCCCCCTACAACTTTTTCTCCAAGACATGTTATAAGTGCTGCTTCCTGCTCTTGTCTGGCACTGGAAAGATTCATCAGTTTTGTTTCAAATTTTCATCTTTCTCTCACCTTCACCAAGTCTGACTCTTTCCTTCCTTGAGTTCATTGTTTTCATTTCTGGGGTTAGCTTATCCACTGATATCTACTACAGACCCATCAAACACACAGATACCTAGACTGCACCACTTTACTCTTTGCTCTCTGCAAGGATTTCATTCCATTCTCCCATTTTATTCATCTCCTCCACATCTGTTCTGATGATTCCACCTTCCATTGGAGTCCCATCAACATTTTCTCCATTTTACTCAATTGACCATGCCCCTCCTGCATGGTTGACAAGGTCTTCAGCTGTGTCCGTGCCATTTCCTGCCCTCATCCCTTCCTGTCTCTCCCAGTGGAATAATAGTATTTCCATTGCCTTCGCTTACCACCCCACAAGTAAAAGGACCATCATCCACCACTTCTATCATCTTCGGCAGAATACTACCATCAAATACATCTGTTCCTCTCCTCCATCATAAGCCTTCCACAGTGACTATTTCGTCCATGGCACTCTGGTTCACTCCTCCATGAGTAAAAATACTGCCTTAAATCTCCTCCACCCTCCCTTCCCAGTTCTCCCAGACACCTTGCTGTACTAGCATTGAAGGTGTAACAATTGGTCTTTCACTCATCAATCTTCATTGTCTAAGGTCTTGAAAAGACGAAGCACTGTTTCACTTCTGCTTCTTTTGATCTAGTCTACTGTGTTGATGCTCAATACTATTCATGCACAATATTCATGCTCAATACTATTCCTTTTCGATTCACAAGATCAAACACAGACTGGGTGACTGCTTTGGGTGCACCTGTGCCTTGTCAATAGGAAATTACCCAACCTTGCAGTTATAGAGTCATAGAGATGCACAGCATGGAAATAAACCTTTCGGTCCAACTTGTCCATACCAACCAGATATCCCAACCCAATCTAGTCCCACCTGCCAGCACCTGGCCCATATCCTCCAAACCCTTCCTATTCATATACCCATCCAGATGCCTTTTAAATGTTGCAATTGAACTAGCCTCCACCACTTCCTCTGGCAGCTCATTCTACACACATACCACCCTCTGCGTGAAAAAGTTGCCCCATACGTCTCTTTTATATCTTTCCCCTCTCAACCTAAATCTCTAGTTCTGGACTCCCCCACTCCAAGAAAAAGACTTTGTCTATTTATCCTATCCATGCCCCTTGATTTTATAAACCTCAAAAACCTCTAACATTCCAGGGAAAGCAGCTCTAGCCTATTCAACTTCACTCTATAGCTCTAATTCTCCAACCCTGGCAACATCCTTGTTAATCTTTGCTGAACCCTTTCAAGTTTCACAACATCTTTGTGATTGGAATGAGACCAGAATTGCACACAATATTCGAACAGTTGCATCAAACAATGTCCTGTACAGCTGCAACATGACCTCCCAACTCCTGTACTCAATAGTCTGACCAATAAAGGAAACCATACCAAACACCTTCTTCACTATCCTATCAACCTGTGACTCAACGTTCAAGGAGATATGAACCTGCACTCCAAAGTCTCTTTGTGCAGCAACACTCCCAAGGACCTTACCATTAAGTTCTGCTATGATTTGATTTCCCAAAATGCAGCACCTCACATTTATCCAAATTAAACTTCATCTGCCACTTCTCAACCCATTGACACATCTGATCAAGATCCCGTTGTAATCTGAGGTAACCTTCTTCGCTGTCCACTACAGATCCAATTTTGGTGTCATCTGCAAAATTACTAACTATACCTCTTATGCTCACATCTAAATCATTTATATAAATGTTAAAAAAGTAATGGACCCAGCACCGATCCTTGTGGCACACCACTGGTCACAGGCGTCCAGTCTGAAAAACAACCCTCCACCACCACCCTCTCTCTTCTACCTTTGAGCCAGTTCTGTATCCAAATGGCTAGTTCTCCCTGTATTCCATGAGATCTAACCTTGCTCACCAGTCTCCCATGAAGAACCTTTTCGAATGCCTTACTAAAGTCCACATAGATCATGTCTAGTGCTCTGCCCTCATCAATCCTCTTTGTTACTTCTTCAAAAAGCTCAAACAAATTTGTGAGACATGTTTCCCATGCACAAAGCCATGTTGACTATCCCTCATCAGTCCTTGCCTTTCCAAATACAGGTACATCATGTCCCTCAGGATTCCCTCCAACAACTTGCCCACCACCGACATCAGGCTCACTAGTTTACAGTCGCTGGTTTGTCCTTACTACCTTTCTTAAACAGTGGCATCACATTAGCCAACCAGTCTTCCAACACCTCACCTATGACTATCGATAATATAAATATCTCAGTAAGAGGCCCAGCAATCACGTCCTTAGCTTCCCACAGAGTTCTAGGGTACACTGATCAGGTCCTAGGGATTTATCCACTTGTATGCATTTCAAGATATCCAGCACCTCTTACTCTGCAATATGGACATTTTTCAAGATGTCACCATCAATTTCCCTACATTCTATATCTCCCACGTCCTTCTCCACAGTAAATACTGATGCAAAATACTCATTTATTATCTCCCCCATCTCCTGCAGCTCCACACAAAGGCCACCTTGCTGATTGTTGAGGGGCCCTATTCTCTCCCTAGTTACCCCTTTGTCTTTTATGTATTTGCAAAAACCAATGCTATCTGCCAATGCTATCTCATGTCCACTTTTTGCCCTCCTGATTTCTCTCTTTTGTATGCTCCTAATGCCTTTATACTCTTTGAAGGATTCACTCGGCAAAAGTGAAGACTGCAGATGCTGGAAATCCGAATCTAGATTAGAGTGGTGCTGGAAAAGCACAGTAGGTCAGGCAGCATCTGAGGAGCAAGAAAATCCACATTTTGGGCAAAAGCCCTTCATCAGGAATGGATTCACATGATCTATCCTGTCTCTATCTGACATACACTTTCTTCTTTTTCTTAACCAAACTCTCACCCTAACAGGAATATACTTTCTCTGGACTCTCGTTAGCTCATTTCTGAGGGCTTCCCATATTCCAGCCTTCCCTTTACCTGCAAACATCTGCCCCCAATCAGCTTTTGAAAGTTCTTGCCTAATACCGTCAAAATTGACCTTTCTCCAATTTAGAACTTCAACTTTTAGATCTGGTCTATCCTTTTCCATCACTATTTTAAAACTAATAGAATTATGATCGCTGGCCCCAAAGTGCTCCCCCACTAACACCTCTGTCACCTGCCCTGCCTTATTTCCCAAGGGTACATCAAGTTTTGTACCTGCTCTAGTAGGTACATCCACATACTGAATCAGAAAATTGTCTTGTACACACTTAAGAAATTCCTCTCCATCTAAACCCTTAACACTGTTTGGAAACACTATTTGGAAAGTTAAAATCCTCTACCATAACCACCCTATTATTCTTACAGAAAACTGAGATCTCCTTACAAGCTTGTTTCTCAATTTCCTTCTGATGATTAGGGTGTCTATAATACAATCCCAATAAGGTGATCATCCCTTTCTTATTTCTCAGTTCAACCCAAATAATTTCCCTGGATGTATTTCCAGGAATATCCCCCCTCAGTGCAGCTGTAATGCTATCTCTTATCAAAAATGCCACTCCCCCTCCTCTCTTGCCTCCTTTTCTATCCTTCCTGTAGAATTTATGTCCTGGAACATTAAGCTGTCAGTCATGCCCACCTCTGAGCCATGTTTCTGTAATTGCTATCATATCCCAGTCCCATGTACCTAACCATGCCCTGAGTTCATCTGCCTTCCCTGTTAAGCCCCTTGCATTGAAATAAATGCAGTTTAACTTATCAGTCCTACCTTGTTCTCTGCTTTGACGCTGCCTGCCCTGACTGTTTGACTCGCTTCTGTTCTCAACTGTATGAGTCTCAGATTGAAATCTTTCCTCACTACCTCCCTGAGTCCCACTGCCCTCTACTCCACCCCCTTACTCCCGGGCAGCTCTACCAAATCTCCCTGCCAATATATTAGTCCCCTTCCAATTTAGGTGCAATCCATCCTTCTTGTACAGGTTACTTCTACCCCAAAAGAGCTTCCAATGATCCAAAAATGTGAATCCTTCTCCTATGCACCAGCTCCTCAGCCATGCATTCATCTGCTCTATCCTCCTATACTTGCCATTTCAATAAATCATCTTGTTCCCATGAGAAGGTTTTGATCCTGGGCTTGGATCCTAAGGCATTCCATTGAAGCTCAACACAAGTTGGAGGAACAGCTTTTTATTTGCTGGTCAGGCACTTAACAGCATTTCGGTCTCAACATTAAGTTCAGCAACTTTTGACCATGAACACTATCCTCCATTCTGATTACAACCCCTACCCACACCCACCCCAACCTGTGATTTATTTGTGCCTGTGTACTTTGCTCCAGCAGATTTTCTTCATCTATCATTTATACCCATTTTACATCACAATTTCTTCATTACTGCAATTAGAAGGTCCTTTGCCCTTTGTCCTGGGCACCTTTACAATCTGTTCCACTCATGTCCCCTCCCTCTCTGTCAATAACACTTTCCAACGCCTTTCAGTTCAGAAGAGTAGTCATATCAGACTCGTAATCTAACTTTGTTGCTCTGTCCTCAGATACTGCCAGACCTGCTGAGATTCTCTAGCACCTTTTGATTTTTTTTATCAGATTTCCAACATCTGAGTATTTTGCTTTTATTAGAGCAGCCGATCCTTTCCTCAAGGATGAGGATAATTCAAAAGAAGTGTTTAATATGTCTTTGTTAATTGAAGTTCATAACATTGATGCAGCATTAAACAATTTAATACAGGCAGCTTCCACTGAAAGACAGGCTGAAGGAGTTCCAGAGTATTAGTGTTTTAAAACAAAGTTCTGATGAGGAAGTGGAGACATCTTGACCGAATCCCAGACAACGCATGTTCATCAGGTAGTGGTACTGCTCAGATTTTGTAAAGAGATGTTATGAGGCGGACATTGAGCTCTGATGGTGAGATATTCAGGAAAACTCAAGCATTGATAAACAGGTATTTACCTGCTCAAGGCTTCATAAGGACAAAATGTAGTTTAGTAAAACATACCACATGTGTCAGGAAGAGGGAAATCATCAACATACAAATCAAACCAGCACCTTTAATATCTGTATCTATTTTTGAAGAACTATTCTGCGGAATGCTAGTAGATTGTGTAGGACCATGAGCAAAGGTGAAAACAGCACACCAGAATATCCTCAGAATAGCTTTGGATGTGACAACCTGAGTGTGAGCAGTTATTCCTTTAAGGTCAATTACAGCTGAGGGAGTGGCGAGAATATTTACCTCGCTTTTTTATTTAACTGACGATGGATTAATACTACAATTAGAACATGGGTCTATCTTTATGTTTAAAACTCTTCAGGGTATAACAAACAATTTGGTATAAATAGTTGAAGTTTACTGCCTATCATCTGCAGACAGAATAAGGCTTGTAGAGATACCATGAGATTCACAGCAATGATTACAATCTATTGTCACAAATTCCCACAGGATTGGGACAAAATATAGTTTTCTTATATTTGCCGCTAGAGATTTTCCAAATGAATACAATGGGATTAGTCCATTTAATTTGTTCTATGATAATGAGATGAGGTCCATTAAAATAGACTGAAGAAAAATATTTTAAGGCAAATCTTCAATGTTGCATCATGCATCTATGTTTCCAGAGAAATTCACAGGAGCATACAAAGTGGTACAGGAAAACTTTACAGGTAGAGATTAAAGAATGAGCAGACAAACATGCTACAACTAGAACATTTCAAATGAGAGGTGAAGTGTTACTAACATGAACTTTAAAAGCACAAACTCCAAAACTGAGATTCAGTGGTACAGACAAGGTAGTTAAGGTGTTAAAGAAGTGACTTACCTGGCAGAGACTCTAGCGTGTAAGGAAGAGGATTAGTTACTTCACATAAACATGTTAAAGTGGTACCAGTGCAAAGAGCAAGATAAGAAGGAGGAAGTATATCAGATGGTAAGAATAATGGAGGGTGACAGAGACAGCAAGAATGAAGTAGAATGACAGGGAAAACCTCTTACAATTTGCCTTGCCAACACTGAAATACTCAAGACAGTCAGATGGGGTATTTTTGTCACAAAAAAATAGCAGATATTGGTGGGAAAAACTCAGCAGATATGGCAGCAGCTGTAGAGAGAAAGCAGGGTTAACATTTTGGATCCGGTGACCCTTCAGAACATTTCCAGCATCTACAGTTCTTTGTTTTTTTTAGTTCAGGGTATTTTTTGTACTCAGAGGAAACATATTGGAAAATCTATTAAGGTTACTGATGGCTTTTAAGGAAATCTTAGAATCACAGCTGGATATATGATGATAATCACACATGACATGGATGTGGGAGATTTGGTACTTATGAAACAACGTCCTTATCAGCCCAGAAGAAAAAAGAGCTCAGGTGGAAAACAGATATTCAATACATGCAAGAAAATCACCTAAATTAATGAACCTAACCGAAGGCAATTGGAGTTTACCAGTGGTGTCAGTTCCTAAACCAGATGGGTCAAATAGATTTTGCATACATTACAGAAAAGGAATAGCAGTAACGAAAACAGATTCTTATCAATTCTTAGTTCGAAGATTGTATTAGGAACATAAGATGTCGGAGCAGAAGTAGGGAATCTAGCCCATTTGCTGTACTCGGCCATTCAATGAGACCATGACTGATCTAATAATCCTCAGTTTTCCCCACAACACCTGATTTTCCTACTGAATAAAAAACATTGTCCACCTCAGACTTGAATATTCTTAATAACCCAGTGGCAACAGCTCTCAGCTATGAAGAATTCCATCGATTCACCATCATCTCAAAGAAGTAATTGCTCCCCATTCTATCTTTGTTGCTAAGAGATTATGCTACCTAATCCTAGACTCTTCCAGAAGGGAAAACAACATCTCAGCAACTACCTTACCATATCCCCTCAGAATTTTACATGTTTCAATAAGGTCTTAATCTCATTCTTCTGCTGTTCCAATAAGGACAAGTCAATATAGCCAACCTCTCTTCATAAGAAAATCCCTCCACATCTGGAATTAACCCAATGAACCTTCTCTGAACCACCTCCAAATCCAGTATATCTTTCCAAGAGAAAGGAATGAATATTATTGACAGTATAATAGAATGTGCCATCTACAGATTTTTTTTCAAAACCTTCCTATTTTTATACTTTATTATTTTTGAAATAAAGGTCACTAGTCTATTTGCCTTACCTATTATCTGCTAAACTTGAATGCTCACTGTTTGTGTTTCATACGTGAGGATGACCAAATCCATCTGTTCTGCTGCATTCTCTATTCTCTCTCCATTTAAATAATATTTAGCTTGTCTATTCATCCTACCAAAGTACATAACCTTACATTTTCCCACATTATATTCCAAGTGCCAAGTTTTTGCCCACTTACTTAAACTGTCTATATCTGTTGCAGAATCTTTGTGTCATCTCACCATTTGCCTTTTCACCTATTTTTGTTCATTCCCAAATTCGGCAAAAGTACATTCACTTCTCTCACTCAAGTCATTAATATATATTGTAAATAATTGTGACCACAGCACTGATCCCTGTGGTGCTCCATTAGTTAAAGGTTGCCATTCTGAAAATGCCACCTTTATTCCAACTCTGTTTTCTATTAGTTAACCAATGCTCTATCCGTGTGAATATACTAGCTCCAAATTCTCTCTTAAGTTTCCCTACTTGTGGTATTTTATTGAACACCTTTGGAAATCCAAATGTATTATACCTATTGGCTCCTGTTTATCTATCCTGCGTGTACCTCCTCAAAGATTTCTAGTAAACGCATCAGACAGAACTTCCCCTTCACGAAACTATGCTGACTCTGCTTGATCATACTATGTATTTCTAAATATTCTGCTATTACATCTTTTCTAATAGACTCTAACATTTTCTCATTGCCAGAGGTTAAGCGAACTGTCCCAGAGTTACCTGCCTTTTGTCTCCTGCCTTTTTGAATAATTAGCAGTTTTTTAAATTCACTTTTACAGAAATGAAGAATTCTTAGAAATTAATTAGAAATTATCTGAGTAATGACTACCTCTAATACTCTAGGATGCAGCGCATCATGTCCAGGAGACTTTAGGCCCACTAGTCTATCCATTACTGTTTTTCTAATGGTAGTTACCGTATTTGTTTTAATCTCCATTTTTCCCCTTGGCTATTTAATGTTTTATGGATGCTTTAGTGTCCTCCACCATGAAGACTGATGCAAAATATTTATTCAATTTCTCTGTTTTTCCTTGTTCCCCATTATTATTTGTCCAGCATCATTCATTTTGTTTTCTCCTTTTTTTATATTTTAAAGAAGCTCTTACTGAAATTTCTGATATTACTTGCTGGTTTACTATCATGGTTTATATTTTCCCATTTTATATTTTATTTTACATTTATCAGCTTTTAAAACTTTCTGAATCGTCTTGCTTACTACTGATGTTTGCCACATAGTATCAAATTGAAAGAAACAGGCATACAATAATTGATTTACTATGATTTATTTATCCCTATCCTACAGTTATTCTGGGATATATCTTTACTGTGAGCCCCATGACTATTTTCTTAAATACCTGTCATTGTCCCTCAACTGTCTTTCCTGCTAAATTCACAGTCCACTCCAATCAACTCTGCCCTCATCCCGACGTAATTACCCTTATTAAAGTTTGACATACTTGTTCCTGGGTTAGAGTAATGCTGGAAAAGCACAGCAGGTTAGGCAGCATCTGAGAAACAGGAAAATCAACCTTTTGGGCAAAAGCCCTTCATCAGGAAGGTCGATTTTCCTGCTCCTCGGTTGCTGCCTGACCTGCTGTGCTTTTCCAGCACCACTCTAATCTAGACTCTGATTTCCAGCATCTGCAGTCCTCACTTTTTCATACTTGTTCCTGGCCCAGGTTTCTCACAAACTCAATGCTAAATTCTGCTATGTTATGGTCACTATTCCCTCAGATCTTTTACTCTGGGATCATTTATTAAACAAGCCTCATTACCAGATTACCATACATTACCATACATTACCAGATCCCACAATACACTGTCCCAGATAACTATTGCAAATACACTCTGGATTCTTCATCCTGGTTACCTCTTTAGTTTCTAGTAATTATACTAGTCAGGATTTGAAGCAAATGATTGTTCAGAATCTTTAAGGTCAGAATCAAGGTTTTTGTATATGCAGCAGTATACTCCATCAAGTACAAAAATTGTAGTCATCGTTATGTACCACCAAGCTCTTCTGCAAACCCAAATAAGTCCAACAGCAATTAATCTGACAGTGCATGATGATATGTTTAAACAGCACTGGTTGCTGGTGGGGCTGTTACTACATACTGTGTTTGTAACTTTAAATGTATGTACCTCCTTGAGGCCGGACGTATTCGACCCAATGTGAAACAGTAGTGGTCAAAATCAGATTGACTATATGTAGATCCCAGTGAATATTATCTAATCTTCAAATGAAGAACCCACATTCCTGATTAACCAATCTGTGTATGTATGTCTTGAATTGCCATGGGCAATGTTCGTATCTCTGAGCTGAAGCTTTCAGTTCTGAGTTTCATTCCAGAATGTGATAGCCATGTTTTCTGCGTTTGAACCTGGCAAAACTGGTTGCTATTAAAGCTGTAAATATTTCCAATGCGGCAGTGGCAAGTTATGAGAGCAGGAGTGTGTCCAGGTCACCCCTTGAGTTCCAGTGTCTGGGTGACAGGTAAGTGTCCGACCTGTTGCAGGAAAATCAACCAGCTTTCAGCATGTGCTTAATCTCACTCATACATGAGAATACTTTAAGGGCCCTTATGTGTGAAAGCTACTTAGATGTCTAAGAGTCAATCGGAGGATAATGTATCACTTCTAAAGATCATTGAGTACACAATCCATAATTTGGCAGCAGGGTACAGCAGCAATTTTTGAAGATTTGACTGAACAGATCTCCTTCATATCCAATGGAAGAGCTGGAGTGAAAGTGAAACACACATCAAGCTTCACCATGTGTTAATCATTCTGCAGCTTTTTAGGAATTCTACACACTGTCACTTCATTATGTGATCCTGTCCTCAGTTCAATCAGCAGGCAAGGGGACCTGGTAAGATTAATTAACTTTGGGAGAGTTTCTGTGCTGCAAAGTTTAAGCAGGAAACGAGATTGAACAGCAAGTTGCAGGTCTGGTCTCACTTTTTACCAACAGGAGAAAATCCATCAGTGTTTATTGTCCCTTCAAGAGGTCGGGGTAAGTTGAAATAATGCAGACCTGGGCTGGGAAGAAGAATCCAGCCAATAAAAGTGAGGGGCTGCCTGTAAAATAAAAGTTTTTTTTCTCCATTTGCTTTCATTTTGCCAATTTTGCAGCTAATTTTCCTACTTAAAGGCATTGTCTTGTGCATGGGGGCTTAGACTGGTTAAAAACAGAAAGAAGTCAATGACATCACCATTGCTGCCTATGTCCAGCTAAGGCAGCAATCACAAAAGGTACTGCATATTGGTCAAAATCTAGCATTAGAAATCCTGAGAAAAGCTGGAAAATATTTGTAACATTCCAAACTCTCAACTGGAATTCAACAGATCTGAATTTATTTTGTTTTAACAATGTGTCAAATTATGTCTTCTGGATTTTTCCAGCTAATCAGTTTACTAAAAGTAGAATTGCTCTTGACAATGAAGGCCTCCACAGACTGATTGAACAAAATATGGTCAGTGTTCCAAGATTAATTACAAGTGAATTCATTGTCTTCACTAAGTCAATGCCACCATGACAACTGAAGAATTTATTTTTAATTGAATAAATCCAGAATAAAATGCCAGCATTATTAATGGTGACCATGAAATGACTGGATGGTCAGAAAATGCCATCTTGCTCAAAAATAGGCTTTTCCTTCGTTTGCAGGATGTGGGTTTTGCTGGCTGAGCCAGTATTTATTGTGTGTCCTATTTGCACTGGGGAAAGTATGGCCTTCTTGAACCATTGCAGTCCATGGTGAGTGGGTAAGCATGCAATGCTGTTAGGGATGGAATTCCAGGATTTTGATTCAGCGATAGTGAAGAAGTAACAGTATATTTCCATGTCATAAAAATGTATGGCTTGGAGGGGAACTTCCAGGTGGTGCTGCAATCATGTGTCTGTTGTGTAGAAAGAAAATGTTAGGATAGCTTTTGGATATCAATAAACTGGAAGGCGGACCTTAGAAGCAGCAGGGCTGAGAAACACCAGTCCAGATAACTCGCAATTAATCTCCCATTCATCCCCTTCTCTCTGCACGTTCAACAAATCCAAACAAAAACCCTAACCCAACAATAGACCTGCAGTCAGCCTTGAGCCACTCAACATTCAACTCTAGGTAACTATTCCTTTCTACCTTTGTCATAGGAGTTAGTTGCTGTGATGTAAATGAATAACTTTAAATCATTCAACTTTCTTGCTGCCACTTTCAGCAGGTCTTCTCACATGGTCAGCTTCCTACCTAGGCCTCAAATGTCCCTTTTATAGCCATGTTCTCTTTTGTGTGCTGACATAGCTTCACAATGAAACTCTGAACTATTTGACCAATTTTCTATATAGAAATATAAAAACTGGTGTAATGCAATAATGGTTTCTGGAGATTTTCTTCTCCAGTTTTCTTTCACATTTTACCTATCTATGATAAATAGCGCAAGAACCATTGCATCATCATTGTTGTATAAACTTCCATAAAATCGGGAAAACTCTGGGTGAGCCATATGGCCTCAGTTGATAAGATGCGGCTGTTATACTGTTACAGCTGATGATTCATTAATATCATAGCATGAAAGGAAACCTTTTTGCCAATAATATCTATAATGTCTATATTTTGCAAAATCATTCCAAAACTTTCTTCATAACCCTACTCAGGATGTACAACTACTTGACTTTCCTCTGGAAATGTCCCAGCAAGATCTTGATGTCCCCTCACACCATTGGCATTATCCTGGTAAAAATATGGCTAAGTTCTGAATTTAAATAAATACTGTCAAGTGGAGACAGAGCACCAAGGAAGAGCCATAAAAGGTTTGATTTATTTCAGGAGAAGGCCAGTGATGAGCAAAGAAAGAACTCACATTTACATAGCACCTTTCACAATGTCAGGACATCATAACCTTTTCAAAGCTAATTAGTTATTTTTTTGAAGCACAGTTACAAATGTTTTGTGAACATGGCTGCCATTTTATAGATAGCAATATCCTCAAAATGGCAGGCAATCAGTTTTTTTTAATGATAATGACTGAGGGCAGAAGATACATAGAGGTAGTAAAACTCTCTGCTCTTCTTCCAATAGTTTAATGGATTTTTTTTGCATCTACCTGAACAGGCAGATAGGACAACAGTTATCGACTTATCCAAAAGGCCCACCCAGGCAGCAGGACCAAATATCCCTACTCCTACAACCCACAACTTTCTAACTCAAGAGTGAGAATACGAATGAAGCTGAAACAAAACATTATAAAGTAGTTGACAAGGTGGCAGGATTCTAGGACAGTACACTGTTAAATCAAAGGGACTATATCCAGACAGAAGTCTTCCACTTCAAAGCACTAATGACTAAAGCTTAAAAGAAAGAAGAAAGAAAACAACAAATGGAACAATTCTGATGCAGCATATTTAAATACGCTAAACAAAATCATATTCCTGCCTGTGTTACCCAAAAATATAGTCAGTGAATAAAGTTGTTTTAAGAATATAAGTAATTCACAGGAGCTGGTTCAAAAAGAAAGAAAATTGGCCTTTTAGCTATTAGCATAATTATTGAAACAGAGAATACTTCTTCATTCACACTTTTTTCTGAGTATATATTTTCTTTAATTAAACTGCAATCTGTTCATATTTACCAAAGAAGTATCCCTGCAGTGTTAAAAGGTTAAGTAATTATTACAGCAAATTGCATGATTCTGAAACTTTTAATTTTCACAGAAGTTCATTTCATTGGAGGCAATTCAGAGAACATTCACTCAGATGATCCCAGGTATGGAGGGATTGTCTTATGAGCAAAGCCTAAACAGATTGGGACTCTAATCACTGGAATATAGAAGACTGAGAGGAGATCTAATTGAGGATCCTTAAGAGGCTGAGAGGATGTTATGCCTTCTGGGAAAGTCGAGGAGTATGAGGGCATACTCTCAGAATAAAGCGTGCCAATGTAAGACTGAGATGAGGAGGAATTTCTTCTCTCAGAGTGTTGTGAGTCTTTGGAACTCCTTGCCAAAAACAGCAGTGAGGGCAGATTCCTTGTGTATATTTAAGGCCAAGACAGAAAGATTCTTGATCATTAGGGGAATCAAGGGTTATGGGGAATGGGCAGCAAAGTCATAGTCATAGAGTCATTGAGATGTACAGCATGGAAACAGACCTTTCAGTAATATTCATCCATGCCAACCAGATATCCCAACCCAATCTAGCCCCACCTGCCAGCACCCAGCCCATATCCCTTCAAACTCTTCCTATTTATGTGCCCATTCAGATGCCTTTTAAATTTTGCAATTGTACTAGCCTCCACCACTTCCTCTAGCAGCCCATTCCATACACACACCACCCTCTGTGTGAAAATGTTGCCTCTAAGGTCCCTTTTATACCTTTTCCCTCTCACCCTAAACCTACATCCTCTAGTCTGGACTCCCCCACCCAGGGAAAAGACTTTGTCAATTTATCCTATCCATGTCCCTCATGATTTTATAAACCTCGGTAAGGTCATTCCTTAGCCTCCGGCACTCCAGGGAAAACAGCCCTAGCCTATTCAACCTCTCCCTGTAGCTCAAATCCTCCAAACCTGGCAACATCATTGTAAATCTTTTCTGAACCCCTTCAAGTTTCACAACATCTTTCCAATAGGAAGGAGACCAGAATTGCATGCAATATTCCAAAAGTGACCTAAGCAATGTCCTGTACAGTTGCAACATGACCTTCCAACTCCTGTAATCAATAGTCTGACCAATAAAGGAAAGCATATCAAATGCCTTCTTCACTATGCTATCTACCTGTAACTCTATTTTCGAGGAACTATGAACCTGCATTCCAAGGTCTCTTTGTTCAGCAACACTCCCAACATTAAGTGTATAAATCCTGCTAAGATTTGCTTTCCCAAAACACAGCACCTCACATTTATCTAAATTAAACTCTATCTGCCACTTCTCAGCCCTTTGGCCCATCTGAGCAAGATCCTGTTGTAATCTGAGTTTACCTTCTTCGCTGTCCATTACACCTCCAATTTTGATGTCATCTGCAAACTTACTAACTATGCTCACATCCATATCATTTATATAAATGATGAAAAGCAGCGGACCCAGCACAGATCCTTGTGCCACTCCACTGGTCATAGGCCTCCAGTCTGAAAAACAACCCTCCAACACCACCCTCTGTTTTCTACCTTTGAGCCAACATGGATGTTAGGAATGTCAGATCAGCCATGGTCCTACTAAATGGTGGTTGGCTTGAGGAGTTGAATGGCCTACTCCTGTTGCTATTTCTTATGGTCATATAGTTAGACAATAATGCACAGGCAATATGTGTATAGGAAGAATGGGAGGAGAGTGAATTGAACTCAACTCAAAATACACAGGAGTGGCAGGCAGATTTACCCCGAGATTTACTTGCACAATTCATTCACAAGAGAAAAATCACCATCCTCAAAGGAACCAATAAGGAATAGGTTCACTGGTGAAAACCAAAAGAACTGCAGGCACTGTAAATCAAAAACAAAAACAGAAATTGCTGGAAAAATAGCATCCATTTGTGAATCTATTGGCAGTAGCCACTGGAGAAGAACAGCCTGACATTGGAGGAACAGTGTGCAGCTAGGAAAGTCAGCACTGGAATTGAGGAAGTCACCAAGGGAACAGCTTTTGCCAGAAGCTAGAAGTGGAAGCAAGAGTCTGGGTTTTGAGAGTTTGAAATGGGGAAGGTTGAGAGTTGGATGGGGTGGTGGTGGGTCGGGGGGGGGGGGGGGGGGGGTACTGAGAACTAACACCAGAAAGGCTGAGATCCAGGGCGGGGCAGTGCAGGCACTGAGATCTGGGGCAAGGATGGGTTTAGACCTCAAATCACAGGAGTCTGAGACATGTGGGGTGTGGCTGGGATGAAGGGTGTGGAGAGTTGGAACTGGGGAGGCCTGGTCTGGAGCCAGGGATGTGGTCTTAGAGCTGGACACAGGTTAGGTGGGGTGAATTGGATAAAAGATGTATTATCAGTGCCTTACTCCTGTCACAGACGTATCATGGATATGAACACCATTTTCTATATTATTATCTGTAATTAATGGAAAACCTGGTTTTGGAAGAGGCTTTGGAGGCCCTTGAGCTGACAGTTGCTTAGCAAGCCTTTCTAGACTTGGTTTTTGGTTTCATAAATCTACAGGGTCAGAGAAGAAAGAAGAAACCTCCAAAACTGCAGTATGGCTCCAAGACTATTTCTGTCCCTCTCTTGGTTGAAGTTTTTGGGAACTTCAAAGCTTCCATGCCCCAGTATTTTGTTTACCTTGTGAATTCTGATAAGCAAAATTATGACCACAGTCCAAAACGTGGGTCAACCCTGCCTTCCACTCAAACTAAAGCCTTGTTTGGAAGATCTTTTATCGATCTACAGCTGTCAGCAATTCAGTTTTGTCAACAAGAAATCTGGTGGACTGTAAAAATTAATCAAATTCTAACTCCTGTTTTCAGACCACCGGCCATTACGTGTGTTTTTCTTTTGTTTTAGTTAAAATATCATTTTGCAGAATCTTTGCTATCTTCTGTGTTATCTTAGTGCATCTGGTTTGACATTGGAAAGGCTTGTTCTAATTCAGATCATAGTTTAGATGTTAACCAGTTTTGCCACTTGTTTTTAAAAGTGAGTTTTATTTTATAATAAATGGCTTATTTTGATTTTGTTAAAGAAGCCTGGTTAAAGTCACTTTTACTCTGGATAGAAGTGCAGAAAGGAAACAGCTAGCGATTAGATTAAACCGTATCGACTAATGGTGCGATTTGTGGAGTCGTGGGAATTGATTATCAATATGTTCCTCCCGTCACAAATGTAAAATGGTTCTGAACAGCAATTTTTATCTTATAAATAAGGAAACCAACAAAGAGTCCACACAAATTTGACAATACAAATAATTTTCTTTACTCCTTTAAATGCTTGACATAGAAATATTAAAATCAGCAGTCATAGAGTCATAGACATGTACAGCACAGAAACAGGCTCTTCAGTCTAACTCGCCCATGCCGACCAGATATCATGTTGATTTTCATTCTGTTCCACCTACTTATGCAAGTTTTACATCATTGTAAATTTTTCAAGGACTGCAAAGGTTTTTTTGCAAAATATTATTTGTAGTCTGGGTGCAGCAATTCGTTAGCCCATATTAAATTCATCTGCATTTTATACGTCCGAGTTCTACACCATATAACTCGAGAAAGCAGGTTACTAAGTGGGACTTGTACATGCTGGTAGTCTATTTAGTAACTAAAAAAAGAATATATCACTTATTTCTACAAAGTGTATTAATGGAAACTAATCTCATAAAATATTTAAAAAACACTTTATAGATTTATTTTATTCAACTGCCTTTCAAAATAATACTCAATAAAAGTCTTAAGTTGTATTCTTTTGTATACATTTTATAAGCTGTAAACTTGTACAGTTCCAACCTACTCTGCTCGGGTTGTAAAATTAATTTATAACCCAGGCCTTAGAAAAGTGAAATTACATTACGTGTTGAGAACAGATAGCATCTTATAGCATTATAAAGGCCCCAGAATCAGTCACTTTTAGTTTCAAACAGATTGCCATTAATTTGAAATTTTATGCTAATTAACAATTAAAAGTAGTATAGTATGGAGATTTACATATTTTATTAAAACCAATCTAAAGATAAAACTGCCAAGAGCACATTGCATATTGAAAGAATGATCATCCATTTAATCTACATGCGTAAAGTCAGAGCTGACCAAAGTCACTGAATGCAACCTACAAATAAATGTTAACAGCCAAGAAATCATATAGAACCCCATAAAGTTGACACTTCTTAAAAACTTTTTCTTTAATCTCGATCTCTCACTTTCCTAACTCTATTTCTAAATCTGCTTCAGTCCCTTCAAACACACTTCTTATCGGGGTAGATTCCAACTTACAATGGTGAAAAGCTAGTGGGCTTAACTTTCCTATTTTTAAGCGGTGTTTTTTTCAGGGAATTTGATGACAGATGTCCTATCATAGCTCATAGTGACTTTTCTCATGTTGTCTCTGTTGCTCACCTTATTCATTATATATCTGGACACAATGGTGTCTATCCCATCCAATCAAATGGCAGAAGAGGCAGAAGTGCTCACTGCTGCTGGAAACTACCCATGTTCACAGCACTGCCACAATATTTAACCTCTAGCTGTACACTACTTTAAGCTATGCAAGCCAGGAACTGGCCTTCATACTGTATTGGCCCATTGTTATTCAATAGAACATTGCTGAGAAAGGAAAGCTGGCACCCTGCTTTACTGACAGAGTCCTGAAGATACAGGCGAATGGGCTGGGGAGAGAACATGCTCCTTCCTGCAGACCAGACCCAGCCAGCTTGGTCAGGCAGCATCAAAGGAGAAGGAGAGTCGATGTTTCGGGCATTCTCCTTCTCCTTTGATGCTGCCTGACCTGCTGCGTTTTTCCAGCAACACATTTTTAAGCTCTGATCCCCCCAGCATCTGCAGTCCTCACTTTCTCCCAGCCAGCTTGGACCCAGAAAATGGCTCAAGTCAGTGCCAAATGAAATGTCCAGCAGTGCAGGAAGAAAGCCAATGATATTTTCATGCTCTGAAAGTGTAAGTACCTCTATCTTCTCTCTGTTATGTCATACTCCCTCTGAAACTGCGCAGTAACATCACCAGGGATATGTATACAATCTCACAAGTGTAGGCAGCATCTCCACTCTCTTACCCATCTCATCCTTCTAATTATTAACCCCTGTGGCTCTCTGCGTGTCCCACTAACTAATTGGGGGTATCTCACCAGCTTTCCTGCTTCTCCATCAGGAAGAGGCAATGGCATTGAGGTATTATCGCTGGACTATTAATCCAGAGATCCAGACAACATTCTGGGGACCCGGGTCCGAATCCCACAATGGCAAACAGTGGAATTTGAATTCAATAAATACATGGAATTAAGAATCTAATGATGACCATGAATTCATCGTTGATGGAAAGAAAAACCAACCTGGTTCACTAATGCCTTTTAGGGAAGGAAACTGCCATCCTTACCTGGTCAAATGTGAACTCAGACCCACAACAATGTGGTTGACTTTTAACTGCCCTCTGGGCAATTAGGGATGGGCAGTAAATGCTGCCGAGCCAGACACCCTCATTCCGTGAATGAATCCAGAAAAAAAATCTTTATTTCACCTAATTCATTGCAGGTGAAAACATTCAAAACAGAATGGCTGGTATTCAGCTCCTCATCCATACTGAGGAGAAGATGCTTGAGACAGTTGAGAAGGTAGAAGGTACTCATGTGGGAATACTGAGACCTCCATTTTGAAGCAAGCAGCAAGCTTCATTGTGCTGTGTGTTGTCCTATTGCCACCACGGTTCACTTATTGTTAAGCTGCTCAAGTGTTATCCCCTACTGCACAACTTTCTTCTTATACAGGTACCAACACCCACACACACTATCTGTCTTCCTTTTGTCTTCTTTCTGATCTGTAAGCTTTCCTGCTCTACTTTAGGGACATTTCACAGAACCACAATGATGTGCGTGTATATCCACATGTCATAGCAACCACACCACATTGCAGTGACCTATTCATCTTCAGAACAAGTACAGCCTTTTTTTTATTAACCACAAAATGACATTTTCACAATTCAAAAGCAATAATATGAAGATAAACCATTATAAAAGAATAATACTCTATAGCCATGGTGTGATGTGACATGAACGTCACTTTGTCACACGGGTGTTATGCAGCCAGCCCCATTCCTTATTTAAATGTTGCAAATACTGGGACCAGCAAGATATCCTTATAAAGGTTAAATATAATGCCTTGATTTTGCTGTCAAAATAATGTGAGGTTAATGGCATTCGCTGATACCTATGTGTAAACGCTACAACAATTTCAGGCAGAGAGCAGTTGTGTAGATAAATGTACGAACTACAAATCCTCTGTATCTGCGAGTTCACAACTCACAAATTCACCTATCTGTGCCAAAAGGTAAGCAGCAATAAAATTCAACATCGCACATCCGTGATTTTTAACCAATTTGCTAACAGGCTCTGCACTCATGAATTTCATCATTTGTGGGGCTCTCAGAAATGGAATCCTCATGCACATGGAGGAATGACTGTACCCAAAGGTTCCTGTTCACATCGCACCTTTTCATTACTCCCTTCACCAAAACAGCGTTTTGTAGTTGTGTTACTGTTAAAATTGATTGAATGTTGTGTTGGCATAACAGATACAAATTAAAGTCACCATAGAACGGGAAGTTGCATAATTTCGAGTGTAGGTATCTTTATAACGACATGATAATTTTTCTCTCTCCTTCACGTGGACAATATAGATGCAAAACAACAATTACAAGGTAACATTCAGGTGGAAAAGCTAGATAACTGCATCAGGAGCTGAGGATGTATCATTAGGATGTCTCTTCTATACATTTCAAATAGACAATGAACAGACTTGGACATACTGGATGCTGTTAACATTAACTCTATTTCTCCTTACATAGATGTTACCAAACCTGTAGAGTTTCTCCAGCATCTTGTCACTTTTTTTTCTCCATATTTTTTCATGGTATATGGACATCACTGGCTGGTCTAACATTTATTACCAATTCCTAATTGCTCTTGAGAAGGTAGTGAGCTATCTTTTGAATAACTGTAACCTATGTTATATAGGTGTGTCCACAATGATAAGAACAAAAGAACAAAGAAAATTTACAGCTCAGGAACAGGTCTTTCAGCTTGCCAAGCCTGAGCTGATCCAAATCCACCATCTAAACCTGTCACCCAATTCCTAAGCACCTGCATCCCTCTGCTCCCCACCTACTCATGTATCTGTCCAGACATACCTGAAATGAATCTACCATGCCTGCCTCTACTACCTCTGCTGCCAGCGCGTTTCAGGCACCTATCCCCTCTGTGTAAAGTATCTGCTACGTACATCCCCTTTAAATTTTTCACATCTCATCTCGAATAACCTCTCGTTATTAAATCCCTGATCCTGGAAAAAAGCGTATCTCTATCTCCCCTCTCTATACCCTTTATGATTTTGTAGACCTCAATCAGGTGTTCCCTCAATCTCCTTTTTTCTAATGAAAACAATTCTAACCTGCTCAACCTCTCTTCATAGCTAGCATCTTCCATACCAGACAACATCCTCGTAAACCTTCTCTGCACCCTTTCCAAAGTGTCCACATGCTTTTGGTAATGTGGTGACCAGAACTGTACATAGCATTCTAAGTGCAGCTGAACCAAAGTCTTGTACAATTTTAACATGATCTGCTCTTATATTTAATACCCCATCCGATGAAGGCAAGCAAAGCATATACCTTCTTGACCACTCTATCCACCTGTGCAGCCATCTTCAGGATACAATGAACCTGAACTCCCAAATCTCTCTGCTCATCAACTTTTCCCAAGGCTGTTCCATTTGCATATAGTTCGCTCTAGAATTAGACTTCCCAAAATGCATCATCTCACATTTGCCTGAATTGAACTCTATCTGCCACTTCTCCACCCAAACTCTCCAGTCTATCTATATTCTCCTCGACTCTTTGACAGTCCCCTATGCTTTCTGCTACTCCACCAAACTTCGTGTCATCTGCGAACTTACTGGTCAGACCAACAGTGCCCTCTTCCATATCATTTATGTATATCACAAACAACAGTGGCCCCAGCACTGACCCCTGTGGAATACCACTGGTCACCTTTCTCCATTTCGAGAAACTCCCTTCAACTGCTACTCTCTGTCTTCTGTTGCTCAACCAGTTCTTTCTCCACCTAGCTAGAACACCCTGCACACCATTTTGACTTCACTTTCTCCATTAGTTTACCATGGGAAACCTTACCAAATGCCTTACTACAGTCCATGTATATGACATCTACAGCCCTCCCTTCATCCATCAACTTGGTCACTTCCTCAAAGAACTCTACTAAGTTGGTAAGGCACAATCTTCCTTGCATAAAAGCATGTTGCCTATCACTGATAAGCCCATTGTTTTCCAAATACGAATAGATTTTATTACTCAGTACTCTCTCCAGCGACTGTCCCACCACTGATGTCAGGCTCACTGGTCTGTAGTTACCCAGAATATCCCTACTACCCTTCTTATACAGGGGGACAACATGAGCAACCCTCCAGTCCTCCAGCGCCACTGTCTTTAAGTACGCTACAAAGATATCTGTCAGGGTCCCAGCTATTTCCCCTCTTGCCTCCCTCAGCAACCTGGGATAGATCCCGTCTAGTCCTGGGGATTTGTCCATTTTAATATCCTTTAATCTACCCAACACACCTTACCTCTAATGTGATCCAGAGCAAATAATCTATCTCTAATGTCAGCACTCGTCACCTCCCGTTCCTCCATGAACACTGATGCAAAGGAATCATTCAGAATCTCACCTATTTTCTCAGGTTCAACACACAACCTTCCATCCTTATCCTTGAGAATAACTTCTCTAGTTATTCTCTTGCTTCTTATATAAGAGTAAAAGGCCTTGAGATTTTCCTTAATTCTGCCCACTAAAGTTATTTCATGACCCTTGTTAGCCTGCTTGATACCTCGTTTAAGAATGGTCCTACTCTCCTGATATTCCTCCAAAGCCCACTCTGTTCTTAGCTGCCTGAACCTTATGTACGCTTTCCTTTTACTCTTGGTTAGTCGCCAGATTTCTCCGTCATCCACGGTTCATGAAGCGTGAAGTTAAAATACTCATAGACAAAGATGAGCGAGGTCCTAAGGGAAGATTACTAAACTGGGCCAAGGCCAATTATATCAAAATTATGCATGAGCTGGGAAATGTGGATTGGACACAGCTATTTGAAGGGAAGTCCTCATTTGATAAGTGGGAGGCTTTCAAAGATATGTTAAAGAGAGTGCAGGATAGGCACGTCCCATTGAAAGCAAAAGATAGAAAAGGCAAGATTCGTGAACTGTGGATGACAGGAGAAATCGGACGACTAGCCAAGAGGAAAAGGGAAGTGTACATAAGGTCCAGGCAGCTAAGAACAGAACAGGCCCTGGAGGAATATCGGGAGAGTAGGCCCAATCTTAAACAAGGAATCAAGTGGGCTAAAAGGGGTCAGGAAATAACTTTAGTGAGCAGAATTATGAAGAATCCCAAAGCCTTTTATTCTTATATAAGAAGCAAGAGGGTAACTAGAGAAAGGATTGGTCCACTAAAGGATAAGGGAGGAAGGCTGTGAACCTGTGAAAATGGGTGAGATTCTGAATGATTACTTTGCCTTAGTGTTCACTGAGGAGAGGTACATGATGAATGCTGAGATTAGAGATAGAAGTTTGATTACTCTGGATCACGTTGACATAAGTAGGGAAGTTGTGTTGGGTAGGTTAAAGGATATTAAGATGGACAAATCCCCAAGACCAGATGGGATCTATCCCAGGTTGCGGAGGAAGGCAAGCGAGGAAATAGCTGGGGCCCTGACAGATATCTTTGTAGCGTACTTAAAGTCAGGTGAGGTGCTGGAGGACTGGAGGGTTGCTCATGTTGTCCCCCTGTACAAGAAGTGTTGTAGGGATATTCCGGTAACTACAGACCAGTGAGCCTGACATCAGTAATGGGGAAGTTGCTGGAGAAGGTACTGAAGGATAAAATCTATTTATATTTGGAAAAGAATGGGTTTATCAGTGATAGGCAACATGCTTTTATGTGAGGGAGATTGTGCCTTACCAATTTAGTCGAGTTCTTTGAGGAAGTGACCAAGTTGATGGATGAAGGGAGGGCTGTAGATGTCATATACATGGACTGTAGTAAGATGTTTGATAATGTTCCCCATGGTAAACTAATGGAGAAAGTGAAGTTAAATAGTGTGCAGGATGTTCTAGCTAGGTGGATAAAGAACTGGTTGAGCAACAGGAGACAGAGAGTAGTAGTTGAAGGGAGTTTCTCGAAATGGAGAAAGGTGACCAGTGGTGTTCCACAGGGATCAGTGCTGGGGCCACTGTTGTTTGTGATATACATAAATGGTCTGGAAGAGGGCACTGTTGGTATGATCAGCAAGTTTGCAGATGACACGAAGTTTGGTGGAGTAGCAGAAAGCATAGGGGACTGTCAAAGAATAGAGGAGAATATAGATAGACTGGATAGTGACAGATCGAGTTCAATTCAGGCAAATGTGAGGTGATGCATTTTGGGAAGTCTAATTAGAGCAAATTATACAGTAAACAGATGAACCTTGGGAAAAGTTGATGAGCAGAGAGATTTGAGAGTCAAGGTCCATTGTACCCTGAAGATGGCTGCACAGATGGATAGAGTGGTCAAGAAAGTATATGGTACACTTGACTTCATCGGACAGGGTATTGAGTATATGAGCTGGCAGGTCATGTTAAAATTCTACAAGACATTAGTTCAGCCACATTTAGAGTACTGTCTACAGTTCTGGTCGCCACATTACCAAAAGGATGTGGACACTTTGGAGAGGGCACAGAGAAGATTTACAAGGACGTTGCCTGGTATGGAAGATGTTAGCTGTGAAGAGAGGTTGAGTAGGTTAGGAAAGGAAATTGAGGTGGGACCTGATTGAGGTTTACAAAATTATGAAGGGTATAGACAGGGTAGATAGAGATAAGCTTTTTCCCAGGGTGAATGATTCAGTAATGAGAGGTCACGCTTTCAAGGTGAGAGGTGAAAAGTTTAAGGGGGACACAAGCGGCAAGTACTTCTCACAGAGGGTGGTAGGTGTCTGGAACGTGTTGCCAGCAGAGTTAGTCGAGAAAGGCATGGTAGATTCATTTAAGATGCGTCTGGACAGATGCATGAGTAGGCTGGGAGCAGAGGGATACAGATGCTTAGGAATTGGGCGACAGGTTTAAACAGTGGGTTTGAATCGGCTCAGGTTTGGAGGGCCAAAGGGCCTGTTCCTGAGCTGTAAATTTTCTTTGTTTTTGTTCTCAGTCTCTGTAATCGCAATATCATCATACTCACAGGTACCAATCCAAGCCCTAAGCCCTAAGGGATATTCGGGAGGGAGTTCCAGGATTTTGAACCAGTGACACTGAAGGACAACGATATGGTTCCATGTCAGAATGGTGTAGATGGCCTGGAAGGAACCTACGGGTGGTGTTATTCTTATACATCAGATAACCTTGTCCTTCTAGGTAAAACAGTTCACAGTTTTGGAAGATGTGATCAAAGCAGCCATGGTAAGTAATTTTGAACCAGCTTCTATCATTCCGCATTATATTTCATGAAATATTGATTTGTGATTTCTTGTGACCTCCTTTTGGATTTCCAAGCTTCCTTAGGGTGAATTTGCAATGCTGAATTGTTATCTGCTACTAATCAACCTCTCTGGCATTGAAAGTTAACAATTACAAATGTTGAGCTTCAATCCTTCATGTATTAATCATGGTTAGGAATTTTACAAATGTCAAATTCTAACATTTTTCTTTCTCATCCTTTCTCTTTTCTCTCTTTCCCTTCTCATCTATAAATTTCTTTCCTTCTCTTTATGTCTGATTTTTCATTGAATTCGCCAAACTCAAATTTATATTTGCTTCTCAAACCTTGGTCTATTATTATTCCTCAATCTTTCAAATTGATTGTTTAAATGTATCCCCAGTCTTGCCCCCCCCTCCCCCCACCCCCCCCCCCACCCCACCTTTGCTGTGTGCCCTGCTTAGGCATGACCCAAAAGGTTTGTTTCTTGTTTGATACTATTATCACCTCATACCTTCAGCAGATGTAATTTATAGCAAATGCCATGGGATGCATTTTTATTAATATTCTGATCTACCTTCAAAGTGCATACATTATGGGGATAAACGTAAATATCTGATATTGATTGCAAACCAGTACTTGCATAGAACGATTCAGAAGATATGGGGATGAATTTTACTTGAATAGTGTGACTCACAGCAACAACACCAGAAGTGTACCCTATGCAGGCAACTTCTGTCTGGCTGAGTGGAAGGGGGGCATCTAATTGATAAACAGAGGCAGATGAAGTATTAAATGCACAGCTGATTGAAAGACAGCTGTGGGTGCCAGCATTTCATGGCTGCCAGCCTCCCATGCAGTGATGCCTTGTTGCGAATGGTTGCACCAGAAATAATACTGAAGATTCCTCTGGCTAAACAAGACAAAAATCAATGGATTTCCAGATGTTAAAGTTATTAAGGGATGTGGAGATGAAGGGGGCAAAGGGAGTTCAAATTGAAGGTCAACAATCATCTAGCTGAATGATGGAGCAAGCTCAAGGAGACAAATAGTTTACTCCTGCTCGTGCCTCCGATATTCCAATGTGTTAATCAGAAGCATCACAACTGTGCCTGGGAAACTCACCAGAAAGGGCCATTTTAACCAGATGAGTTACTCTGACAGGATAATCTCTGATGCACACCAAAATCCACAACTACAACCAAATCATGAAACAAAATCATCTGTAAGATCTAAGCCATGCCATCTCTCCTAATGTTCACGGTCAGCAGAAGATCCAAGTTTGAAAAATTAAACAAAATCAAATGGTTTTGCCTCCCCACCCACCCTGTGTGTATCGACAATGAACGTTAGTAGCTTAATAGAGTATACTGTATTCTGTATATACACTGGAGCAAACAGAACACCAACATTTACTTCCCATATCCAGGATGCTGAGACCGATTTCTGCACAATCCTCACCCATACCATCAGTTTCGCTGAGATCAACTAATTCAGATGTTGATTGGAGACGAATCTATCACCTCCTGGACTTTATGGCTAAGCTATACATTGGCAACATCATTAAAATGGCAGGAATCTTAAACCAATGTTAAATAATTATTTCTAGCAAATTTGGAAGGTGTGACAGAAGCCGGTATGAATCTAGCCACTGTTACTCTGTCAGTCTCTTTTTGCATTTTTGTTTAGATTAGACTCCCTACAGTGTGGAAATAGGCCCTTCAGCCCAACAAGTCCACACCGACCTTCCGAAGAGCAACCCACCCAGACCCATTCCCCTACATTTACCCCTGACTAATGCACCTAACACTATGAGATATTTGGCATGGCCAGTTCACCTAAGCTGTACATCTTTGGACTGTGGGAGGAAACCGGAGCACTCGGAGGAAACCCACACAGACATGGGGAGAATGTGCAAACTCCACACAGACAGTTGCTCAAGACAGGAATTGAACCCGAGTCCCTGGCGCTGAGAGGTAGCAGTGATAACCACTGACCCACCATGCTGTCCTTTCATGTAATATTCTGGTACCTTTCTGGATAAGAAGTGCAGACTGAAATAAAACTTAAAGAACATGTTATCCCATATTATTCCTACTTAATAGACAATGCTCTCTGTCTTGTATTATGCATAACAGCATCATAATACAATAATTATGTTTTTTTTTCTACAGAAGACTCATACAGTAGCCAGAGGACTATTGCATTACACAGCATGGGGGAAGGATGCTGTCTGACCTGTGTAATTCCAGTTTTCCCATTTTATTATAACACCGATAAATTACCACACATTATTATGGTACTTGTGGGAAGAAAGATGCTGCCACCTAGAATCTAAGGTGGGCCCATATAATTTTAGGGCCCCTGGCCACCCCCTGAAGAAAGGTTATACCTAACATGTTGAATTCTTCACCTCCTGATGCTGCCTGGCTTGCTGTGTTCTTCCAGCCTCCTGCTTGTCTGTTTGTCTACCAAGAATCTAAAGGCATAATGGGGTGTACAATGACAATGGACCAACCATTATTGGGTCTTGAAGAGAAGAAGCTCTTGTCTTCTAATGTAATTTATTACATTACAACAATTAGTTACAAGTTACATTAGTTTGGTAGACCTAGACGTAGTTAGCAGAGGAGACCTCTGTATATGGGTTTGCACTCCATGAAATCTTAAGATGTAGTGCAACATCCTAACTCAAACTAGTATGACATCAGATTGGGAACAACTTAATATAGTCTCCAACATTAACTCTGCCACTACCTTTAATTTATTACATGTCATCTATCACTTATCTGCAAGTCTGAAAACTTAAAAAAAACTGAAAATCAAAGATCTTCTCAAAAACAGACCTCGGCGAACCTGAAAAGATCTGTCAATGTGCTGAGTAAAAGCCCTTTCAAAACAACTTCAATTTCAGGTCTGTCTGGACATGTGAATATTTTTTCCAAAGGGCCAGAATGGACCTGACTAGACCCAAATGAACCTATAGGATAGGTGTATTCTGTCACATCAGAAAACCAAACATATCCTTTCTCCAAAAGACAATTGGTCCAGCGGTTTTCAAATAAAAGATTCTCCAGCTGTAGCTCATTACCTTTCCAACATCTCCTACCAATATCTTTTATTCCCATATTTAACGTTTGTACATTAATGTATAAACTCATATTGATCAGTAACCCCATCCTCTCCCAAGTATCTGACTTCACAAATTCTGTCAGTGTGGGGGTTTCACAAATCTTGCCGACTACATTCCCTCTGGACTTGGGAGATCAGTACACTTTGAGGACTATTGACCTTAATTATGATCTTGATTTTGATGGTCATTAAACTGCCGTTGATATGATGTTCTTCACTGGTTTTGTCCCAGTTAATCATTGGGTTCGTCCCAGTCAATTATTGGTGAACAATTGTTCCATAATGAGACAGGTTTCTTGTGGTTCTTCCATATGACTCCGTCATGTCTATCGGTCAGATACCATTGCTGCTGGTGCACTGCTTCTTGAATGACCATACTATTCCAGTTCATGTCCTTTATCTATATCCAATGATTTCTTACAACCTCTTCCATTTGGCAGAAGATACAGAAGTCTGAATACATGCACCAGCAGGTTCAGGAACAGCTACTTCCCAACCATTACTTGACTGATGAATGGACTCTCTAGCCTCAAAAAATGCCGATCTCACCATGCACACACCCTGTGCAATGCAACCTGTATGCCTCTGTCTAAGACTTTTTGATCTGTACATCTTTTCTTACTATGATCTGCTTGTACTGCTCATAAACAAAACTTTTCACTGACAATAAATCAATCAACAAATGGTGCAGTTGGGACAAGCATTGTGTACAGTGATATGTATTATAGTGGGGAGCCTGCTCCTCATTGAAGGACTGTTCCTCATTACAAATACTCTTGTCGTCTCACAGTTTCAACTTTGGAAAAAGACTCCTTGGTAGGATAGGGAGTTGCATCTTCAGTTTCTCCTCAATGGTAATTTTGATACTGACAAGCTACACTGAAGTGGGGTGGGCTGGTAGTTTAACAAAGCTGCATAAGAGTCAACATTCTTCTTAAAAAGGATTTAACACTCTGGACCCTGTTAAATTGAGCTTCCCCCTTTGAAAGTGGGTATATCAGCAAGTTTGTTAGCACATTCAAATTTAAAAGAGGCTGAAAACTGGCTGAACAATCTCCATTGTCAGATGCAACTACATCAGGAATCCCACATTTTGTGACTAGTTCACACAAGCCCCTGACGATTGCCTCTGTGGTAATAGTATTTAACCTTTTCATTTCAATCCACTGAGAAAAGTAGTCAATAGAAATTAGGTTAGTCTATCCATCAAACAAAAAAAAATCTGTTCTCCATGTCTCCAGAACTAGTGGGGTTCAGTGGCTCTCATGCTATTCACAAACCTGAGAGGCAGGTTTCCCAGTTAGCTGAATGGTTCTCAGTTTCCTTTGAGATTGCTGCATACACTGGCCAGGTAATTTCAAACAAAAATAGACTTTGCTGGAAAAGCTCAGAAGGTCTGGCAACATCTGTGGAGTGAAACCAGAGTTAATGTTTCGGGTCAAGTGACCCTTTCTCAGAATTTAGTAATCTCAAGTGTCCCTGGCGTATCTTATTGTGGATATCTCGCTACAGCTACACTTGAATGACCAGCCTTTCGTCAAACACCAGCAAATTGTGAAAAACTGTCGATGCTCACAAGAGGTTTATCATGGCCAGCCCATGTGCCTCTAGTCTGACTAACTGATACTGATGAACGGTAACACATTCTCAGTTCTTCTAATAGAGTCAGAGTGCTACAGCATGGAAATTGACCCTTCAGTCCCACTCGCCCATGCCTACCAGATATTCAAAAGTGGTCTAATCTTAAAATTTCTGATCATCATCTCTGCCCCCTGTTTTTTTTTAGACATCTGCTTTTGGCTATGACTTGCTTTTTCAATTTATACCTTTTCTATATCAATTTTTTCTTCATTTAATCAGCCATTTCCACCCCCCTGTTGCATTGTACCTTCATCCTCCTTCCCTCCACACTATCATAAACCTTGCCTTTTGTTTGTTTCCTCCCTTCTTTCCTTTCCTCACCACCAAATGCATTTAAAACCAGTTATATGTCAAACATTTTCTGGCTCTGATGAAATGTCAGCAACATGAAATACGAGTTATGTTTCTCATCTCAACAAATTTGGCATGATCTGGTCAATATTTCCAGGAGTCTTTATTTTTACTTCAGGTTTCCAGTATCTGCAGTAATTTGCTCTTGTATGGTGGTGTTAAACTTTCACTTACTGTAGACGGTACAACTTAATAGTGGAAGTCAACAAAAGGTTCCTATGTCTCTGACCCAAGATGCAAATAGAGGAAGTCATAGATACGATGACCAACTTCAGATCAAGGATAGGGAGCATCTATTCTATATGCAAGATGTTGCAAACATAATGTCACAGAGCCTCAGAAGGAAATGGCCATCTCCCAAACCAGTCCTTTCATGACCTTAGAAATTACAGGGGCATTTTTTCATCCATCTGTTTTAGGCATACTGCTGTTAGAATGAAACAATGCCTTTTGCTTTCAATGAATTCTTCAAAGAAAAAGTAATGAGCTTTATTCTGTTCTCAACAGCAGATACTAAATATAAGCCATTCAGAATGAAGTGGTTTATTTCTATTTGTTCAACTATTTAGTTTGAATGATAGGAATATTGTATCTAAAGTTTCATTAGATAATTTATTTTATTATTGGTATCAAATTTACACGTGTAAAAGCATAAATTTAAGCATTAATAGTTGGATGGTAAATCACAAATTTCTCATAGTTAAATGGTGTAACAATACAGAAAATGTCTTGTTTTGCCTGTTTCGGCACACCGCAGTACTGCCTTTTGTCACTAATAACAAATAATCTTTGATTCAAGATTGATTATGATTAAAAGTCTAGAAAAACCTACTTTCAAACACTTTCTGATGAACTATTTGACCACATACTCTGGATCAAAGTATTTTTAAAGTATATTTCCATTCAAAGCTGAAGATATCTATTGTTGATGTCAGTTAGAGAGTTTACAGTAAAAGGCCCAGCTAGATAGCAACATTATCTTTCATCATCTTAAGATTTTTGGGAAGGCACAATCCATCATCTTCATTAACAGTGTAAGACAAGACTTCACAATCTATTGTGCCAAAAGGTACAACTGTAAGGATCAATGCAATGATGAGGCTGGCATCCAGGACAACAGAAGTATTTGCAGTCATCCATTCCAAGATGCTGAAGGGAGTTTTGGCTGTCATTCTCGTTCCTGCCCTAAAGCCTACCGATTATTTCAGGATGTTCAGGAAACATTGTTATGGCAGAAACTTCTGGCCGAGGGCAATATGTAACATGGCACCTTTATAATTCATATCTAAATAGATTTCTTCAGGTTTACTCTGATAGATTCAAGACTTCTCTTGACAGAAGGAGATCAAGATAGCTATTGAAATGACTCCACAGAGGTTGGTATGCTGTCACCAAGTCGCCCTTTATTTACACATACAAAGTATTTGATACTGGTCTGGCTTCCTCAGAACCAGCTCTCAGATGAACAGAACCTTTGACCCTCCTGTTTATATCTGTCAGCCAGAGATCCCTGATTGGACCAGGTTAACAGTCCCATTCAGGAAACTCATTGTCTGAGGTACATCTGGCTATGACCTCGTTACAATCACTGCATCTATGACTATCTGTACAGCAATTCCTTGGCTTTTGATCATATGTTTTTACAATCAAGTCACGAACACAGTGACTATAAGCCATTAATGCAGGTGTCTAATATTCATGGGATTAGCACATGTAGCAGTTCAGAATAATCTACAGTACAGCTATTAAATAGCAATGAATACTTTCAACCTTAAAAATGTCAATAAGAAGACCATGCTACATACACAATACAGAAATAACGCATTCCACTGTAGCTAACTGCAGGAGATATGACTGGAGACAGACCTGTGTTTTTCAATGCGATTAAGATATAAGACTATAAGACATAGTAGCAGAAGTTAGGCCATTCAGCCTATCGAGTCTGCTCCGCCATTCAATCATGGCTGATACGTTTCTCATCCCCATTCTTCCGCCTTCTCCCCATAACTCTTGATCCTCTTGACAAACAAGAAGTTATCTATCTCAGTCTTAAATACTCTATGCCTTTTAGTTAATGAAAAGTTAAAGCATAAGCATAATTTCTGTCACCATAAACGGGAGACCTAGGAAGCACAGCCTAAATTCCTAAAGAGCTGGATTGTCCATATGACATTCAATTAATTATCCATAGAATTGATCTCATTTTAGTATTCAAGCCTGGTGAATGTTAAGCCATTAGTTTAAAGTCTTGAGGGAGTTATAAGCTCCTTTAGAATGGAAAGACTTAAATGGCTAAGTGGCCCTTTTGATCCCTACATTTTTGTTGTTTTTTTTCTTCCCAACAGGTAGCTGTGACTAAAGAAAGCAAAGGTATAATTTCCTTTTATATGATAACCCACAGAGACATACTTGTGTCTACTGGAGTTCTTTTATCTTTCAACTTCCACTGAGAAGCTCCTAAACCTTATATTCTATGAATATTGTAGTATAGAGTGTTGATTAACATACTGAAGTACATGGAATAAAAGAGATCTGTAAATGCAACCGAATGAATCCACAAGATTATCAAGTTTCCACTGATTTATTCACACATTATCTCCTGAATTCAAAACAATATCTGATTTATCTTCAAATCTGTTCATTTAGAAGCATGTTAATTATGTTGTAAAAATTCAAACAAATGTTTTCTTCCACTTTCAAATACCAATTTTGATACAGACTTGAGATAGGAGTGGGACATTTCATTGGAACATACGCTACTAGATCCTCACCTATTGCTGTTACACATCCCACCATCCCAAACACCATTTCTGTCTTCCAAGGTTGTAGTATTAAGCCCAGCTTCAATCTGAGGTGAAGGATATCAGTTTAACCCAAAGAAATATCCTTGTGGTGGGAGGGAAGCAGGATTTTATTGCTGGACACTTACCTAATTAAAGGCTCTGTTGATTTATGACAAAGTTAATCGGGTCACTTTTAACCTAACTCATCCAACGGGAAAATAAAAGGACCAGTGGCCCAAAGGTAAATGGTATAGTAGACTGCCATGGAATGAGGTTTCATGACAGCTGTCAGGATACTGACACTGACCCATGTAATTCACTGCCTTTGCTAACAGTGAGTAGGTGTAAACTCTCGCAACTATGGTATATTTCAAGAGTTGACCTGAAGTACCCATGAAAGTGATATGTGTTGGAGTCAATGGGACCCTACACCACAGGAAAGCTTCATATTTAGACTCTCTGCTAGCTTTTGGTAAGAGTGGGGAATTATGATCAACTTTTTTTGAATAGAGAGACTCAGTAACAACACTTACACAATAATGAATCATAAACTGCAAGATGTTGCAAGAATCTCCATTCCAACCCCTGAAAGGAGCCTGACACATGACAATGGTCAACTTCCTGTCACTTGGAATGCAATCCCAGCCCTGCTCTGAAGTTGTAGTTATGACTGTCGCCACTGACAGATTTCAGTGAGAGACCTTACTGAACCACAACAATTTCACACCTTGCTTCTAGCTAACATTCAGGTAACAGAATGCTCCCTAAACACCTTGGATAGTGTTCGTCTCCTTCTGAAAGTTCATCTTCCTCTCCTCCAACTTCTCTTTCTTCCAGGAGCTTGCCCTGATCTGTGTGTCCTCAGTTTATGCTTCAAGTTATTGGAGGGGAACATATATGATTGCATCTTTGCCTAAAAAGGTTTTGTGTCAAATCCATAAAGTCAGGCCACAATCTTTCAGCCTTACCAAATTCAAAGAATCTTAGAACACTTCAAAAAAACTGAACAACAGTCAGTACAAGAAAATTAACAATGAACCTGGAAGTCGCTGGTAGCCCCCTTAATGAGAACTTGTGACAGGTTATAGTGCTATTCCTACAGCTAATTAAGTATTCAGTCCTGCATGATTAAGAGACAGCGTTAGCTGGTGTGTTGAGCTCCAAAATAGTAGCACTGCTGTTAAATCTGCATTAAATAAAATAAATTGTCCACATGCTGCCCATATGGGTATGGATTGTGACCAGAATCAATGAGCCATGTTGTGCCATGAATAAACTTCTTCGTATAATAAGAAACACGTTTGGAAAAAAATTGCTGAGACTTTCATAGTGCTACTACTTGGTGTAGCAGCAAACTGATATTACATAAATCATCAACCAATTTAAAACAAAAGAAAATTGATGTCTCATTCAGGATTTTGTACATACACCATCACGCCATAATTAGAAATTCTACACATGATTTAATGCATTGGAACTCTGAATGGATTAGACATATGCCACTCAGGATTTGAATACAATATTTCTCTGCCCATAACAATATTAATATTTTTATCGTACTACTGTTCTTACAAAGAGTTTGCCAGTTGAGGAAATGCATTTTAAGAAGAAAATATCACAAAGTAACACAATGGCAAGCAATATGACATCATATTTCTAGGCAATCATTCTCATTTAGAAATCAGTCATTAAATTTAAAATAATTTTATACCCAAGATCCACAGAAGTAACCAAATGCTGTTGTCAATAATTAATCATTGAAGATCTTTCTTCCACAACACACTGCACCCATCAAACTCATGACTTATAGATTTTCCAACAACATAATGCAAGCAAAATAATCAGAGTTACACTACTTAGAGATTATTGGATACATGAGAATGTTTGCAAGAAGTAATAAGGCAGATTCCACAATTGGGCACTTCTCTGAAGCATGGCACTTCAGGGACAGCTGATTGGGAAATAGTAAGCCCACAGCCCTGATTTTTCATCCATTAATGTAGCAGATAGAAAATGAAGGCCTGCAGACCTGTGATTTTCTGACTGGAGCTGTCTGCTAGTATTGCTTGTCACCAGCAGCATCTGATTCAGGAATCACCCCTTTTATCAGTTAAAGGGTCAGAGAGAGTCATAAAATGGGAGATTGAAGCTTGAATGGTTTTTGGTTAAGATGAGAATTGAAAAGAATCACTCCCAGAAGCCTATTTGGGGTCAATTATGCAGCTGCATTGCAGTGGCTGTAGCACTGCCGCACATTGATAGCTGGAGCACTGACAGTAGATTGAGCCAACGACACATCACTTCAGAAAGTCAGCTCTTTTAAGTTGTTGACTGCCTGATGCACAAGGAACTCACAGTCAAATAGCAAGATGAATGGAGAAAGAAACTCCTAAAATGGTAATCTAATGCATAAAATCAGGGTGCATATCTCATATAGAAAAGTGTTTGTCATATTTTAGCACAACAAGGAGAATAAAGAACAGAATGTCTCTTTTAGAGACCACAACTGCAAAGTCTTAGTGCAAGAGATGCTACAGAGAAATGTGGCTCAGTGGTTAGCACTGCTGCCTCACAGCACCAGTGATCTGAGTTCAAATCCACCCTCAGGCAATTGTCTGTGCAGATTTCACACATTTTCCCCATGTCTGTGTGGGTTTCCTTCCACAGTCCAAAGATGTGCAGGTTAAGTATACTGACCTTGCTAAGTTGCTCATAGTGTCCAAGGATGTGCTGGTTAGGTGGATTAGCCATGGGAAATGCAGGGAAAGGTTGGGTGTGGGTTAGCTTATCTTTGGAGAGTCAGTGTGGTCTGAATGGCCTGCTTCCACATTATGGAGATTCTATGAATTAAGACAAATTCTGTAATGTTTAATAAGAAGTGGCTGCCTGTATTCTTTGTGCATAGATCATTGAAAAGAAAATGATGAAGGGATTCCTGGAGTCATGAATATAGCCAAGATAAATATCATTTTACTTTCCTTACAATAAATGCCAAATAACAACCCAGCATCCAAGTTAACTAGAAATATTAAATATTATTACCAAACTAAAAATATGTAATTCAGCAAAGGCAGTTGGCAGCAGAAGATTGAACAGAATATTAAAAAAGTAAAGAATGACAAAAAAAACAATGAAGAGGTGACAATTAGAGTATGAGGAGAAGCTAGCCAGAAATGTAAAAATAAATAGTAAGAGTTTCTATAAATATTTTAAAAAGAGGTAATAATGTGAGCATCGGTTCTATAAAAGGTGAGACTGGAGAATTGATATTGGAAAATAAGGAAATGACAGTTAAATTTTATAGGTATTTTATATCCGTTTCACTATAATGGATACAAGTAGCAGAGATCCTAGAAGCAGAGATAAATCAGGAAATGGAAAAGAGGGAGAAATGCAACAATATCACAGTCGCCAGCAAAGTAGCACTGAGTAAATTGTTCTAGTCCTGATGGACATATCTTCGGGTCTTAAAAACATTGCTAGTGCATTTGTTTTAATTTTCCAACATTTCCTGGATTCAGTCCAATACATTTAGTTTAGAAGATAACAAAACATTTATTTAAATATTTATTTTAATATATATTCAAAAAGAGTTGGAGATAGAAAGCAGGAAACTAAAGGCTAATTAGCCTAGTCATAGGGAAAAGTTCTTTGAGGAAGTAATACATGCTGTGGATACTGGAGAAATGAAGGATTATTGATTTCCTGAATATGCTTGGTAAGGTGCCACATCAAAGTTTATCATGAGAAATAATAGCTCATATTGACATGGGGAGATGCCTGGCTGACTAACAGAAAGCAGACAGTAGGCATTAATGTTTTTTTTCCAATTTAGCAATATGTTAGGAGTGGTTTGTTGCAAGGATTGGTGAAGGGTCTTCAACTATTTACAATTTTTATTGTTATGACCAAACAACTGGTAAAATTCCCCGATGAATTACTGCTCCAGAGAGAATACCCCAAACCATGAAGCTCCTAGGTTTGAAGGGATGAACTGACTTTCCTCCCCTATTTACCCATTCCCTCAGCTGTTTGCAACAAGGTTAATTTTAAAAGGATCCCTTCCCTTGAGGATATGTTTCTCCCAGACCTAAATGAACTTATGTTTTGAAAAGAGTCAATTCAATGCTTTCTTGAGTTAAGAAAGTGTGAGTTATTAGTTACTAACCGTGATAAGAATTAGTTGCACAAAACACAATCACAGATTAGAAATAGATAAGTCCAAAGAGATAAAAGTTTAAAAAATAAAATGGATCAGTGTCTTAATACATTTTGCGAAGTGGATAGTTGAACATTGCAACTGTTGCACTGGTGGTAATTGATAGTGTTGACCTTGGCATCTGATCAGTTAGTTTTATGATCTTTGGTTTTGCACTTTGGATCAGATATCATTATTATGACTTCTTTTGACTGTGATTAAATTCCAACAGTCAAGAGTGACAGTCTGTTTCTTTTGACTGGCTTCTAGCTGACTGCCAGCACTTAGAGTAAACGGGCAGGTTTCACCTGCAATATCGGGGAGACTAGGGGACAGTTCTTTGACTGTGACCTTCACAGCATGCTAACCTTCAAAATCATTAAACTGTTTAAACTCACTAGTCCACTCCAGTACAGTTGAAAGCAGGTTTCTGATTTGACCAGCAATCTAAAAAAGTGGATCTATATTTTTATCAGGGGAGGTCAGATGTTACGATAAGAAGATTGTGAACACTGCGCTGTTCTACCATTGTGTCTTAAAAAATAGAACAGTGATTCCTAAACTATTTTCTAACGTAATGCCATTTTATTACCTGAAAATTAATGTGACCCCAGAAGCTATCAAAAACAAAATAACAATAAAGTAGCATAGTAACATTCAGCAAATATGTAATGATGTTTATGTTTATGCATCACCAAGCAATATTTCATCATATCAATCAGAAAATCTGGTTTTAAAGTGAAAATGTCATTATTTTATGAACTCACATAAATGTATACACTCACACCCTCACTGCAAGATTAGTTTTCTAAACTTAAAAAGTACTCTGAGCTCACTGTCTGACATGTGCTATTGGTGGAATTGACCAAGTGTGTCTCACAAGAGCCTGCAGACGGAGTCATCTCCCTTCTACATTTACCATTGCTTCTTGGAAGCTCACAATTCCAGATGTGAACTTGGTAACTCCATTGGGGATTACAGACCAGATTTTGAGAAATCCTAGTATTGGAGCTAGAAAGCATAATGTGAAAACTCACAAGAATGTACACGAGCTCTCTCGTTACACTTCTCTTCTCAGGTAATTTCCTAACCATGACACCGATTCATTCCTTTTACACAAAATTATTTCCCATTTAAAACAAATTTAAAAACAGAAAGATTTCAAAAAAAATTCAAATTCCTTTTCCATACTTAATACTATCCCCAATTTGATTCAATCAATCACTAATATCTATATGTTCAGCTTCCCAAATGCGGGGTGGGGGTGGTATCATGATAATGTTACTGGACACATTAATTAAGGACCCCAGGCTAATATTCTGAAGACATGGTTTGAGTGCCACTGTGGCAGATGGGGAAATTTGAATTCAATAAATACACTAAAATAAAAGGCTGATCTAACGGTGACCATGTAACTACTGTCAATTGTCATAAATCCCATCAATGGTGTCCTTTACAGATGAAAAAGTGCTGTCTTTGCCTGATCTCGCCTACATGTGTCTCCAGACCCACAGCATGTGGTTGACTCTTAACTGCCTAACAAGCCATTCAGTTGTATCAACTGTTCAAAGTCTCAAATAAAGGTAAAACTGGACAACCACTTGGCATCAACTAAGGCACCAAAAATGATGATGGTAAACAGTTGACCTTACAAAGTCCAGCTCCTTTATCGAGTCCAAAAACTGGGAGAACTATCTCACAGACTTGTCAAGCAACACCCTGACATAGTCATTCACATGGGATACTATTGGATAAGACAATCTCCCACACACCACCATCACTAACTTCAGTATGTCCTGTCCATTGACTGATTAATATTAGGACGGTTGGGAAGGTGCTGTCTGTCTGTCAGGTTTACACCCGAACAGGCAAGATGAGAAGGTAAAAATGCAATGCTAATAAATAATATCTATAGAAAATCTCAACCATCCAATGTTTCAGAAATACAATTTTGCGGTATGCCTTACCCTTCCTCAGCTTTCCAATTCTCCAGCAAACCCCATTCCCACTATGCTAATAATACTGGCTCATAGCCAATATCACGTAGATGGCTGTATTCCTTCCACCTGCCTGAAGCATACCAGACTACATCACTTTGTCTGAACTCAACCACCCTTCCCCCCAACCCCTCTACTCCTAACAATTCTCAGGGTTACATCATCTCCCCCCCACCCTAGCTCCGGGTTACAACTCCCCATTCCCCAAGCATGGGGCCACACTCTCTCACACTCCCCATTCCCAGCTTGAGACTCTACCACCCTGATATCCCCAAGGCTTTGGTAGAACCTTTCCCCCACCACTGGGGTTGCAATGCTTTCACCCAGACTTGAGGCACATCCATCTCCTTTCTGCACCCTAAACATTGGGGTTTATCATTGTCCCTTGTCATTCCCCAGTTCACCTCCCCTCTTTTCCCCACTGCCAGACCAGACCTCTCAGAACTCTGTGCTCCCCTCCTTGAGGCCAAATGCTCATCTCCATTTCCTTCTACCAGGCTGGGGCTTATCCCTCTTCCCCAACCCAGAGTTTCCACCCCCTCCACACCTGAAAGCTCAGGGCTTCTCCCCCCAATCCCACCTCCAACAACCCCCCTCCCCAAACAGTGATCGCTCTCCCTCATTCCTGTGTGATCTCCAACCCAACCTAGTCTGACCTCTCAATCCTGCTTGTCACCCTTGCTTAGTTTCCCAAACCCACTCACCCCACTACCTGAATTCTACCCCCTCCACCTCCCCCCCACCCCACCCTGTCCTGGCCACATTCACAGAGTGGGACTCAACCCCAACTGGGCAGGAAGAGTGAGGACAGTAAGAGGTGCACTGGAGTCAGGGGGAGTTGTGAGGGAGCAATTTATTCACAACATTCACTACTGTTGAGAATACAAGACGTTAATAAACAACCATGGTCTCAGCTTGAAATCATTATGCCTCAAGGACACTCTTAAGGCCTTTACAATGCATATCCTACCCATCTTCCTTTTTTATCCCTTTTTTAACTTTGTACCTGTGTGTCCGCATGCTTGATGCTATGTCTACATTTTTTGGTGAGTGGGGATTAACAGATAATAAAATTGCTCTTTCTTTCATTCAAGAAGACCTTATAAATGGCTTCTTACTCTACAGTGGATATTAGATAAAGGCATTTTTTTAGAGAGGGCATAATGTCATGTTAAAAGTAGTATATATTTTTGATGTGGGACAAACACAGAGGTTGAAAAAAAGGGGAGACAATTCATTCTTCCTCACTAGGCAAAAACACGGTAGAGTTACCCGGTCAAACGCTGGCAAATGTTGAAATCTTGCAGTTTCTTCTAATTTCCATGACTAAAAATCGATCTTAGTTCAGTGATTGGGAAAACACTTTTGAACAGCTTTTACCCTTACAAACAGTCTAGCGCAAACTTAATTACATCAATGAAATAACTTCTGACAACATGTCTCAAAAGAAAGCCACAAACAGGTTTAAAATAACAACTTATATTTATACAATGCCTTTAACATAATTAAATGACATAAAATGACCCCCTGAAAGTGCATTATAAAAACAAATTATGTCATTGAGTTACCTTAATTCAGATGACCATTAGCTTATTCTAACAGGTATGTTTTCAGGAACACCTGAAATGGAGAAAACAAATTTATTTTACTGAGTGTCACTGGTTAAGCCAGGATTTATTGCCTATCTCTTAGTGAGTTTTAAATGATAAATCAACTTTCTGAAATCACTGGGGTCCATCTGCTGTAGGTGGCAAGGAGCATCTCGAGCATGTAGGACTGCACCGTTCCAAGCAAGTGGATAGTACAAAATTACACACATGGCTTGTGCCTTGTAGATGGTGATCAGGCTTTGGGAGTCAGAATGTGAGCTACTCACCACAGAATTCCCAGCCTCTGACTTGCTCTTATAACCATGGTATTTATAAGGCAGGTCCAGTTCTGTTTTTGGTCAATGGGTGACCACTATAATGCTGCCACCCGGGAATTCAGTGGTGGAAATGCTATGGAATATTAAGTGGAAATGGTGAGATTCTCTCTTGTTGGAGTTGCTTATTGCCTGGCACTTGAGTGGTATGAATGCTACATGTCAATTTGCAGTCCATATCTGAATTTGCTGCATCCCTTGTTGCATTTAAACATGTGTTGTTTCAAGATCCGAGGAGGCATGAGAAGCAATAAACATTATACAATCATCAGCAAACATCCCCCACTCGGACTTTACAATAGTCGGAAGGTCACTGATAAGCAGATGAACGACTTTGTCTGTGGCACTACCATGAGGGATTCCTTTAGCAATATCTTGCACTCGATATGTGTTAAAGCGTTGGGAGGGATAACTATACTTTAGGGCTTACACAAATTAAAGTAATTACTACCAATACACCAGAGCATTTAAAATGCTCAAAAGGATAGAATTGGATAAGTGTAGATATTTCAGAGGATTGTGTGGCTGAAGGAGACTAGAGATGGAGATGGGTGAGGCCAATGGTAGGAATTGAAAACAAGGGTGAGAATTTTAAAACCAAGATGTTGCTCTACAGGCGGCTAACGTAACAGCATATGAAAATGCAAATCATTTTTCTTTTAGCGTAAAGTGAACACATGTAAAAAATGCTCTTACTCTGTCTTAGACTGGCATACAAAAAAAAGGATCTAGAAGGCAAATCTATCAGTTTGATATGATGCTTTTAAGAAAGGCAGGGTGATATGTAGCAAATTACAAACACATTTAAATTATAAAAATGCATGACCAAATCAACAAATGGTTGCATTTTTGAAAATCTTGATGAAACACCACCCAAAGCAATATCAGATGAAGATTAAATTAATGATCATGAAATACATTTTTTTATTTGGGGCATTGATGGAAATCACTTTTAAATAATGCAGAGCTTGTATTCGGTATCTTCAGGTATTTCCCTAACTGGCTTTCTTGTCTACTTTGTAACATTACACAGGCAATGTAAAACCTAAAGCACTATCAAACTAGAAATATTTTATGAATTGTGCATAGATGCATATGTACATACTGGCCCACAAAAGAAGTCAAAGTGGCTACTCCTTTTATGGGAAACCAGAATTTAATCCAGTAAGCCTGTGAGGATCAATATTCTGGTGAAATGAGACCATGTACAAGTTATTTTGATGTTGACGGTTAGCTAATTTTGGAATGAGACATTTTTTCTAGAGACAGACATTCAGTGGTGATAATGTCAATCACCATCATAGGATGGCTACATCAAGGAATGAGGATTTATTGATGGAAATAGATCTGTACATGATTTTGAGAGAATTCTGCACTGACCAATCTATTCTAACTGTAATTTTAGACTGTTAAGTGACATTAATCGGAACCATTTTTTAAAAAGTGCCATCAGAAGAGCACTAAACTTCCAATGATAATAATCATTGGTAGCACATGAACTGCGATGTGTACAGAGAAGGAGCATGTCCACAGCTGCTGGACATTGCCCATTGGCCTTCAAATGCTCACACACTTAGATATGTTCTTAATCATGGCTCTCAGCAACATTTAAACCATTTCACATACTGTTTTGAAGTCTAGTGAGATTGTTTCTATTTCAGAAAACATGACAGTAATTTGCACATGGGAAGCTTTTGCAATCAGCATTGAGATGAGTAACCAGTTGATTTTTTTTTTAAATGGCACACATTTCTGTGCACCTTTCTGTGGCTTTAATAGTTTTTAATAGACATTATAATTTTCCACCATGTGATTTTAGCCTTACAGAAATTCGTAGCTACTTGAATGCAGTATAGCTGGTGTCCACCTTAGCTTGCTTTGTTGGTAACGAACTGTAGTTTCTTTTTATTATTTTCTGGAACTACTAAATAATCCAGGCTACTGTGCTCCTGCCAGATATTGCAGGGAGAAAGACATATGAATAATTCCTTTGTCTATATATTATATATACATGCATGACTGGGATTAAAGCATCTTAAAATATGATTTTTATAAGTGAGGATCTAAATTATTTTTAGTTAGAGTTTGCTATAGACTGGTCTGGGAAATATTGCAGAGTACTTGGATATAGATTCAAACAAAATGTTATTATTTAAACATTGTGAACATTAACGATAGACGATAAACGATTGTCATGACTTCACCTCTGCCAAGAGATGAAGTTAGTCATGTGATCTTAGATCACTTCCTAGTGATAACCTTATTTACTTATTTACATTACGCTTTTACACTACATTTCTCTCCAATTCTGAGGAAGGGTCACTTGACCTGATGTGTTAACTCTGATTTCTCTCCACGGATGCTGTCAGATTTACTGAGCTTTCCAGTAATTGTGCTTCTGATTTACAGCATTCGCAGTTCTTTCAGTTTTTTTATCTCCCAAGTGTCTGTCTCTAGCCATTATGCAACACCTCAGTATTTACATCTCCTTAAACTATAACTCTGACATCCATCAACACCCCACTCCTGCTCTTCATCCACCCACTCCAAGGTCTCTGACTTCATCTCTGATTTACAGAGATAACCGCCAGAGTATTTTCACCAATCTATACTGTCATGTTCTCAGTTCTCCAAAGAAGATTGAGAATTGGGGCTCCCCATTCATTTTCTCAAATTCTGTTAGGCAGAATGAGAATCAACAGCTCGTAACAGTTCACTGTTCAGAGCATCCTTCTAGTCCCCTGAAGAACTGGTTAAATCTGTATTAGGTTACGTTTTTGTACAAATTAGACAAATCATGTTTCTTTGCACTATCCTATTTTCCGACTCTGTAAGATATGATTGCAGGTACAATGTTTTTCTAGAAATGACTTTAATGATTTTAATCACAAATCCACCCTGATGCTCCATCCTGGTGGTTCAAGTCATTTGAGTACTCTGGTGGTGATTATTGTAACTCCACACCTGCTACGATCATTTACTAAGGTTGGAGAGAGAATGGTTAAAATTGCTGGAGTCTTTTGATAAAGGATCAAACGTTACCATTTTTTACTTAACCATACCAACTCTAACTGTATACCAAACAATATTTCATTTATGCCACAGGTTTGCTGGAGAGAATGATCTCCTAGGAATTGTACATTGCTTCCCAGTGGTGGAGTAAATGATCTTATTCAAAGTTTCACATTAACCCGTTATGCTACACAGTGTGGCAAGAATGTGGAGCTCACTATCACATGTTGTGGTTAAAGTGAACAGTTTTGATTATTTAAGAGGAAATTAGGCATGTTCGTGAAGGACAAAGGATGAGTAGGACATGCAAATAGGGCAATATAAACTAAGATGGGAAGAGGTTCATATGGAACATAGATAGCAGCATAGATTTCTTCGGCTTTTTACTGCTCTATAAAGTCTAAAGAATTCTGTCATTCAAATGCACTGTTCTCTGATTGCACCCCGTCAACAGCCATGTAAGTGAAATGGTTGAGAGCATCAGTGCTACCTGGGGAGATCCTTACAGTTCGAACAATGCTACCTGAATATCAGCAATGCAGTTTAATGACTTACTCCAAAATGAATGCTTGAAATGTCCCCTTTCTTGCTTCAACTAGCCAGCTTCTCTTGGTTTTTCTGTTTTGCCATGTTCCTGGCCATTATGCATTACTTCTTACCTTGAGACTGTCAAAGACCACAGACTAAACCTGTCCAGTGGCATAGATAGGGTGGATAGTTTCAGTATTTTTTTCCCTAGGTGGAAACGTCAAATACAATAAACATTTTTATTATCCGGCACCCATGGGACCAGGAGTGTGCCAATTGACCAAATATTCCCAATATTCAAGAGATCCATTTAATCCACGTAAAAACACATACTAAATAATAGAAACATAATGCAGGACTATACACAGCACTGTTAAACTCTATTTGTAGCATAAATCATTTAAATAAAAATGCAACATTGCCTTAAATAAAATTTATCTGCAAATAGACTTGTCACTTGTACCTTCAACTGACTACTCAGACATTGCAAAAGATTGTGGTATTTAAGAAGAAATTGACTCAAAATTTAATTAACTGTTAATATTTCATGTGGCCATTCAATTCAACCATAAGTATACTTACATTGAGGTAAATAATTTTTTTAAAAATTATAATAATTGGACAGAACATAACAGTAAACTTTGCAGTATTTGAGGTATATACGTTTTGCTGGTTAATCAGGAATACCGGTTGGTAAGCTGCCAGTTAAAGCAAGGTTTGCTATCCTAGGGGATGTAGGTTTAATGTGAGAAGGAGAAAGTTTAAAGGAGATGTGCAACGCAAGCCTTATACGTGGACGGTGGTAAGAGACTGGAATGTGCTGTTAGCAGAAGTCATAGAGACATAGATTCAAACAGCATGGAAGCAGACCTTTCAGTCCAACTCATCCCTGCCAACTAGACATCCCAATCTGACCTAGTCCCAGTTGCCAGCATTTGGTCTATATCCCTTTAAACACTTCATATTCATATAATTATCCACATGCCTTTCAAATGTTGTAATTGTACCTGCTTCTACCACTTCCTTTGCCAGCTTCTTCCATACACGTATCACCTCTGTGTGAAAAAGATATCCCTGAGGTCCTTTTAAAATCTTTTCCCTCTCATCTTAAACCCATGCCCTCTAGTTTTGAACTCACCTAACCTGGGAAAAAGATTTTGGCTATTCACGCTATCAATGCCCTCCATGATTTTATAAACCTCTATCAGGTCAGTCCTCAACTTTCAGCGCTCCAGAGAGAAAAGACCCAGCCTATTCAGCCTCTCCCTATAGCTCAAGCTCTCCAGTTCTGGCAACGTTCTTGTAAACCTTTTCTGTATACTCTCAAGTTTAACAACATCTCTCTTACAGAAGGGCAACCATAATTGTATGCAGTATTTCAAAAGTGGCCTTACCCATGTTCTGTACAACCATAACATGACAGCCTAACTCCTGACCAATGAAGGCAAGTGCCTTCTTCACCACCTTGTCTACCTGTGACTCCACTTTCAAGGAACTGTACACCTGAAAACTTAGGTCTCTTTGTTCAGCAACACTTCCTAATGGCCCTTCCATTAACTATATAAGTCCCTGACTCACCAAAATGCATCATCTCACATTTATCTAAGTTAAACTCCATCTTCCACTCCTCAGCCCACTGGCCCATCTGATTAAAGTCCCGTTGCACTGAAAAAATCTTCTTAAATGTCCAGTACACCACCTTTTTTGATGTCATCTGCAAACATATTAACCGTGCCTCCTATGTTCACATCTAAATCATCTATACACATGAGAAAAAGCAGTGGATCCAGCACCAATTCCTGTGGCATCCTGCTGACCACAGGCATCCAGTCCAAAAAGCAACCCTCTACCACAACCCTCTGTGTCCTAATGTCCTGATAAAAGGTTCTGACCTGAGTCCCATGATCCTCACCTGCTGTGCTTTTTCCAGCTCCACACTCTATTGACTTTCCTAGTTTCAAGCCAATTTTGTATCACATTAGTTAACTCCCTTTGGATCCGATATGATCTAATCTTGCTCTACAGTCTGCCATGCAGAACCTTGTTGAACACTTTGACCAAGTTCATATAAGCAACACCCACTGCTCTGCTTTCATTCATCTCCTTTGTCATCGCTTCACAAAACTCAATCAAGTTAGTGAGACACGATTTCCCAGGCAAAAAGCCTGATAGTCATTTCCAAATACATGTGAATCCTGTCCCTCAGAATCCCCTCCAACAACTTACCCATCACTGATGTAAGGCTCATCAGTCTATTCATCCATTGCTTTTCCTTACAGTCTTTCTGAACTAATGGTGCCACATTAGCCAACCTCCAGTCTTCTGGCACGTCGCCCATGGCTGTCGATGCCAACAATATCTCAGCAAATACAACAGCAACATTTAAGAAGCATTCAGACAGACACATGAACAGGTAGGAATAGACGGATATGGACCATGTGCAGGCAGATGAGATTAGTTTAAAATGGCATCACGGACAGCACAGACATGGTGGGCTGTTCCTGACCTGCATTGTTCTACGTTCTATTGAAACTGGGATGACATCCAAAGTAGTATTTCAGAAGCTGAAACATTTGCATAAAGCAAAATTATATAATTTGAGATTCAAATTATGATATCATAACTGAAAAATGAAACACTGGCCATAAGTATTCTTGTTTTAGTGTTAGGAATACACATTGGAGGAAAAGACAGGGACAGTTAGATAAAATGCCAAGCAAATATTGATAAAAATATGAGGTTCTCACTTGTAGATTCTAAACTGCATTTCTAAATAGGACACAAAGGGAATAGTTTTACTTTCCTCTTTAGGTAGTTCCAAAGGATTCTATTGCATCATTCAAAATGCTGGGAATTCTTCTGATCTTTGGGCCAGCATTCTTACTCAGCCAAAGCCAGTAAACACAGCTTATTTGATCATTTATTTCATATGCTGCTTGTGGGACCTTACTCTGTGTAAATTTGTCTACCATATTTCCAAACATAACAATGGTAACTATGCTCTCCAAGTAATTCTTTAGAAATTAAGAGTTGTAAGACATCTTAAGGGCATGATAAGGTGAAACATAAAAGCAAGTTCTTTCTGTTCACTGTTGAAAAGATCTTGTAACTCCAAACTGACAACAGTTTCGTGTTTATTCAAGTGCATTTTAATGAGCTTACTCATGTAAATTCTGAGAATTATTTAGATCTGAAGTATGCATTTATATTCCTCACTAAATTATAATGTCTCACACCTCTCTGCAGAAATGATGATATTCTCAAAGATGTAAAAAATGAAATTCACAGGACTCACTGACTCAATTTACAGCAACATCGTGATAAAAGCAAAGCACTCTGAAAGCTGGAGATCTGAAACACAAACAGAAAGTGCTGGAGAAACTCAACAGGTCTCTAGAGAGATTAATAAAATTACTTTTTTGAGTCAAATTACTTTTCTTCAGAAGTGAAGGATGGAAAATGATAGTTTTTATGCTGCACAAAAACTATAATTTCCAGCCTTTTCTGGTCTGTTAACTCTGTTTCTCTCTCTTCACACATGCTTGGTCCACTGAGTTCCTCTGGCATTTTCCATTTTTATTATGGTAAAACAGTGGTTGCAGAACTGGGCCAGAAATACAGGCGTCATGGCTTCAAATCTTACCATGGCAAGTTGTGGCATGGAATCCAATAGATCTGGTACTGGGAAGAAATAGCATGACAGCTGCCGGATTGTCGAAGAAAACCTATAGATTCACTAATACCTAATCTTCATATGACTCCAGTCCCATACTATGGGATAACCCTTACGTCTTTTGAAATGTTCTCACAGGCCACTCACTCATGCAATACAGTCTTTCCTGCGTATCTGTGAGGATTCTGTGTCTGAGTACACCCACAAATCATGAAATTCATGAGCACCGACCTCGTTAAAAATAGGTTAAAATCGATTGTTGCAGCGGATTTTGATTTTTGTTCTTATTTACTTTTTGGCGCAGATAGACGAATTCGCGATGTGTGATTTCATGGATACAGAGGATTTACTGTAACTGCTGTGAAATTCAACAAGGAGGCCAACTAGCAACTTCTCAGGGCACCTAGGGATAAATGCCATGGTCACCCGCATCTGAGAACAAAGTTTTAAAAATGTATGTACTGAGCCAAATTATGGTTTTAGACTCACAATCTAATATTAATGAGGTTTTAGGCCCATATTAAGATTTAAATGGTTCAATATGCTGTTAAATTGATGTAGTAAAGGGTATAATTTAAATCTGGGATTGTGACAGGATCCAATTTTAACTCCTAGCGTACTGATTTCCAACATTCTTCAAAATTTAGGCAGCAATACATGGGTTAAAAGCATTTTACCAATTTTATACAGAGTATAAAAATTGGTAAAATCCTTTTAGCCCATGTATACAGAGTATAAAAACATCAAGCTACAGTCAATGGTCCTGGTACAGTTCCTTTTGTTTCTGAGGTAAATCTTGGGCGTAAATCCTTCATCAATGTGGACGAGGTTTTTGGGCAGGCAGTGAACACACTTACAGTGATGATGATGAGAGTGATTGTCATCAAAAGGTACAAATTATGGAACATTATTCCTTTCTATTACACCAATGTATATTAGGAATCCAAATCACTGTGCTTTCTATGTAAACTCTTTCCGTATGAAGTGTAAATATCCTGGCTCGAAATAATCCATATAGTTCTGTTCACTGGCAGATATCCACATCAAAAGCAGAGGAGGTAGACCCACATCAGATTATCATAGGTCCTGACAGCAAATTGTCAAATTTGTTAGGAAGTCCAGAAATTCAGATATGCATGTATAACTTCACTATTGAAACAGCAGTATGGATTGAAATGGAAAACGGGTCCAAGCAATGGAAGCTAAAGAAGGAGAGAAGTGAGCTTCTAAGATTTCAGAACCTGATGTGGAAATGCTGTTCAGAAAGTAGGATTTATAAATCCTACTAGATGGATAATGTATTCATGTTTGGATAACCTTTGGTGCTACCTGATTAACCTGATTCATTTTATAAATTGTGTTATTTTCACTTTTTAGACAATGTATCAGGTTAAATGGGATCCCTATTGAGAAGTATATTGTGCAGCCTTAGATCATGGCTCAGTATTTTTATTGTGACAGATTACTTTTCAAGGCTAATGCAGTTATCAGTGAAATTTCTGTTTGCTATAGTTCAGTTTCCTAATGGATAAAAGTCTTCCACAGTGAGATTGGGCCCTTTCAACCAAGTACTTCTGCCATGATGAATGAATGCTGGCAAACTGCTTCTTCTAACAAGTGGTGTCTATTCACAAGGGTGGGTGCAAAGGTTGAAGACATGAAATTTAAAATTTCAAGTGTTGCCAACCTCTCCTAACTGGGAGGAAAGGCACTTTTCCAACCTTCCCTGAAATTGAATGGAATATTAGCTGGGACATTTCTTGCTGAAAATCCCAATGTAGGTTGAGGCTGTTAGCACATTCTGGCCCTGCAAGAGTTGCAAAGTTGAAATTACCCCCTCCCCTAACCAAGGAATCATAGAGCCTCAAAACTTTACCTCTGGTGCATAAAAGGAAAAATGTTCCTTTGCTGAAATAAAAAGTGAAGTTAAAATAATAGCGACTCTTTTTTTAAAAATGGCGAAAGCATGCTAGGCAAATTAAACAACCGAGGCAATAAAACAGCATTTTCATACAGTAATCCGCTGAGTGCAAACGTTTTGTTTTCGCTGACTCTTTCACAGAAATGTAAAAAGAGTTTAATATGATACTTTCACTGAAGTTCAGCAAGCAGTGGTTCATCAATCAGAATGACACAATAATTACATCACATGATTAAGGGGGTGTTTGAATCTCTGGAGACCCAATTGTGAAGCCACTAGAGAGCACAAAGGTAGACAAAAGGTCACCCAAACTAATTTTTTTACAATAATCAAGGCACAGTTGTAAATCAAGCAAATTTCTTCAAATAATGTATAAACAAAGTTTATTGTGTAGCAAACATAACAGCCCCAAATATTGAGAAGAAACACAAAAGAATCCATCTCAGAAAGGGTGCATCTAAAGTTTGCTCCACTTTCATATGAACAAAATCAATTCTGATAAATCATTGTCACCACTGTACTTATTTTGTTCACATATTAAGGCATTGAAGTGAGAGACTAATTTGTTTCATTCTCATATAGTAAGGCAACATCTGAAATCCTTTTGGAAAATCTGTGAATCTATGACTGTCAGTTGTTTACCTCTATATATTCAGGAGATGCGGGCATTACTAGCTAGATCAGCATCTACTGCCCATCTCTTGTTGCCCTTGTGAAGTGGTGGTGAATGGCCTTCTTGAATCGCTGCAAACCATTTGGTGCGGATAAACTGACAATGTCGTGAGAGAGGGAGCTCCAGGACTTTGAGCCAGAATATGTAAAATATAGTGCTGGTGGTGGAGGGAGTGCATGTTCATGAAAGAGGTACAAATCAAATAAGCTGCTTGTTTCTCCACAGTGTCAAGCTTCTTGAGGGTTAATGGAGCCACATCCATCCAGGCAAGTGTGGAACATCCTATCACAATCCAGACTCGTGCTTTGCAGATAGCAGAGAGGCTTTGAGGAATAAGGAGGTAGGTTACTTGCTGCAGGATTTCTAGACCCTGACCTACTTTTGTAACTATATTATTTACAGAGCTAGTCCCGTTCAGTGTCTGGTTAACGATAACACAGGATGTTGACAATAGCACTTTAAGTGATGGTAATGCCGTTGAACGTCAAGGGATGATGGTTAGAATCTCTCTTGTTGAGGATTGTCATGGTCTGACACTTGTGTGGTGCAGATGTTACTTGTCATATATCAGCTGAAGATTGAATGTTGTCCAGCTCTTGCTACATTTGGTCATTGACTGCTTCAATATCTAAGGTGTTGCTTATTGTGCAATCATCAGCAAACATTACCACTTCTGACTTTATGGTGATGGGAAGGTGTATGCTGATGCAGCTGAAACCCTAGCAAAACCAGAATCAATGAGAATTGGGGGGTGGGGGGGGCAAACTATCTGCTGCTTGGATTCATATCTGACACATATGATGATGGTTGTGGTTATTGGAGGTTAGTTGTCTCAGCTCCAGGACATTTCTGCAGGGGTTCAATCGGGTAATTCCCTCAGCCCAACCATCTTCATTTGCTACATCAATGACTTCCCCTCCATCATAGGATCAGAAGTGGAGATGTTCGCCGATGATTGCACAATGTCATTTTGATTTGATTTAAACGTTCATCACCACTCATAACTCCTCAGTTACTAAAGCAGTTAATGTTCAAATGCAACAGGATCTGGTCAGTATTTGGCTTGGCAAGTGGCAAGTAACATCTGCACCACACAAATGCCAGGCAAAGACCATCTCCAATAAGAGACAATCTAACCACCTCCCCTTGACATGCAATGGTGTTATCATCACTGAATCACCCATGATCAACATCGTGGGGGTTACTATTGATGGAAAAAACTCAACTAGATTGGCCACATAAACACAGTGGCTACAAGACCAGGTGAGAAGCTACAAATACTGCAATGAGTAACTTGCCATTTGATTCCCCTAAGCCTGTGCACCATCAACAAGGCACAAGCATGAGCGTGATGGAATACACCCCGCATGCCTTCATGGATGCAGTTCCAACAACAGTCAAGAAGTTTGATACAATCCAGGACAAAGCAATCTGCTTGAGTCGCACCACATCCACAAGAATCCACTCCCTCCACCATCGACACTCAGTTGAAGCAATATGTACTATCTACAAACTGCACTGCAGAAATCCACCAAAGATCTTTAGGCAGCAGTTTCCAAAACCATGATCACTTCCATCTAGAAGGACAAGGGTAGCAGATGTATGGGAACACCATCAACTGCAAGTTCCTCTCCAAGCCAGTCACCATCCTGATGGAAATACATTGTTGTTCTTTCAATGTCACTGGATCAAAATCATGGAATTCCCTCCTTAAGTTCATTGTGTATGTGGACAGCAGCAGTTCATGAAGGCAGCCACCAACTCCTTCTCAAAGGCAACTAGGGACAGGCAATAAATGCTGGCCAGCCAGCAATGTCCATGTCCCAAGACGGAATATAAATAAAAGTAGACAAGAACTTTTTCTGCTTTTTTTAACCATTCTACTCAAAGGGATAGGACAAGTCTACTCAAAGGGAATTTTAAGATTTATTAGACATAGTGGGGTGAGTACTTAACACACGGATTTTCACTGGAACCTAAACAACAGTAACACACAGCCTTTTTGTGCAAATACATGACTTCTGCGGAAATAAAAAGAAAAAATTAACCATACTTTGCTTATTACCTCCCAGTGCTTATAAGAATAGGATCAAAATATACTTTTGCATATCTATATATCTCAATCTTAAGTCCGTTGTACATAAATCCTTTAATTATTATGCTCAATGCTTCATTATTTTTATCAATAGTTTCATTCACACAGGTCTAGCTGAAATATTTGCATTGGAAATTACACTGAGTTACAGTGTGTTTTGTTGCTATGTTTCCAAAACAGTGCACTGTTAGATTGGATTTCATTTACAGGAAGCGGTGTTAGGATAAAAAATTATGGTGCTCTGGCATTGTACATTTGTGCTGTAGTTCTCCTGAGTGCCAAGATGCAGTTTCATACTCCTTAATCCCCAGACAGAATCGGGATACCAGATCTTAAATCATTTGGTCAAGTGGAGATGTAGAACATAGAATACAGTTAAAAGTCACCCCAAAGTGGCCAGCCAGGCCACCTTTCCAACAAATTAACAATAGCATTTTCAATGGTTTGAGGAAAAATCACCACCCACAGTAGACAAAACAGGGTGATTATGGAATACTTATGTTGGGGTGGTTCTCACAATATCTAAGCTTCTACTGGCAGCTGAAGTTAGTTGGCCTTTCCATTTCTTATTCAGCTGCTCACATCCCCACCACAGCCTCTGTGCTGTCAAGGCTTACCCCAGTCAGAATCAATCCCTTGGCTTCACTCAGTTCCTCCAAACGTACCATTTCTCGAGGTACACAATTTGCTGTTTTGATAACAGTGTGACTGATGTATTGATATTTATTATCACTGATTTCTATGTGAATCTGGCAGTGAAGTTTCAACTTAGCCAACAGAATCTGCTGCTCAGAACTGTAGCTCCATTTCTGTTGTTCATTTGGAATCATAAAAATATGGAATGATGCATCATGGGAAAATGCAATTTGGCCCATTGTGCCTTTGTTAGGCCTTTGAAAGAACAATTTAAGTTGTTACACTTCCTTGTTTTTTTCTCCACAGCCCTGAAACTTTTCATCAAATTGGCTTTTGGATCTTCTTACTAAAGCTACTTCCATACTCTTTCAGATCACACATTTCCCTGCTCATTTTACCTGGGTTTCTTTTAACAACTGTTCTAAATTTGCGTCTGTTAGTTACATATTTTATTGTTTACTCTATCAAAACATTTTTGAATTTAAACACCTTTACAAAATCATTCTATTACTTTCTTTGTTCTCAGGAGAGAGATTTCTGCAGTATCTCTATGTAAACAAAGACCGATAAGGAGAAGCTAGATAGACTGGGTCTGTTTTCCCTGGAAGTGTTAGAGGCTGAGGGGTGACCTTATTGAGGTTTATAAAATCATGAGGAGCATGGATTGGTTTAAGTAGACAAGATCTTTTCCCTGGGTTGGGTGAGGGCATTTGTTTAAGGTGAGAGGGGAAAGATTTAAAAGGGATTTAAGGGGCAACGTTTTCATGCAAAGAGTTGTGTTTGTATGGAATGAGCTGCCAGAGGAAGTGGTGAAGGCGGGTACAATTACAACATTTAAAAGGCATCTGGATAGGTATGTGAATAGGAAGGGTTCAGAGGGATATGGGCCAAATGCTGGCAAATGGGCCTAGATTAATTTATAATATCTGGTCGGCGTGGACAAGTTGGACCGAAGGGTCTATTTCCGTGCTGTACATCTCTATGACTCTATGCCCTCATTGTGCCCTCCTAGCCATGATAATCTTTTGAAAATGTGATGTCGAGAGCTAGACATAATACTGCAGTTGAAGTTTAAATCAGAATTTTATAAAACTCTATCATAAAATTTCCTTGCTTTCATACTCTATGAGGTAAATCATAATATATTTTGTCAAAGTGTCATTTTCATTGAATTTCATGCAGGGTTTCTCTACACAAGGTCTAGTAGATTTTCTTGCACTATCATTCCAAACTAGCTTTGTTCCTACCTAGCATCTCCCTATGGTGCCTTCATGCCTGATGCTAGCCTTACTATCCCACTCATCATTGCTGGAAATTCTCAATACTGCTGGGATATCCTGGGATCACTGGCACCATCTTGGAATTCCTATCCTGTACCCAGTCAGGTGTTGGCAATCCAGATTTGCCTTTCACCAATGTGCCCCAGGTAGCTGCAACAATCATGCTAAAGGACGTATTCCTCCAGCTCAATATCCTGATCCTCCTCCTCAGAAGACTGCTCCTACTCTCCCAGTTCATTACAGTCATCACAGTCCCACTTTATCTGCTTCTGCTCTCCCAGTTCATCAGCATCTATCACTGCTCCTCTTTATCTGCTCCAGTTGTGCAGACCACAGCATGGCAGGATTAGGTGGCATACTCCATCTGGAGTGTACTGCGTGGGTGCAGCAGATGGGTTCAAGCAGTGATTCTTCATCTTCAGGAGGCCTATCATCTGCTCCACCATGGCCCTCATTGTAAAATATGCAGCATTCTATCAACTCAGTCAGCAGGTTACATAATGGAGTCATTGTCCATGGTTGTAATGAGTAGCCCTTGTGACTCAGTAACTGACCTTGAAAAACATCTGGTGCAGTTAAAAATGACAGGAACATGAGCATTCCCAGCAGCTCCTGAGGTTCTGGATGCAAACGTATCTGAAGTGGAGCTGATGATCACAGATCACTTGCATATTTTTGGAATGGAACCATCTTCTATGAATGAACTCAGCTGTGGTCTGATATTGCCCTTTCAGTGCAACATGTGTACAGTCCATTACATCCTACTCCTGGTGAAAGCCAGCTGTGTTGGCAAATCTTACAGCCAACTGCAGCACTGCACAAATGGCATCCTTCACAAGTAGCATGTGTAACATCACTAATACATTTATGGGCTTAGAAGGAGCTTGTTGCACAGAAGACCAACACAGCTGTTGATGATAGGATGGTCACCGACTCTTTCATGCTGGAGGTCCCTCTCCAGCAGTTGTATCAGTGCTGTGACAGTATCCTGTATCATGCTCAACTTACACTGACACTGCACCTTCTCTGGAGAAAATGGCATTGAGGATGAAAGCCCTCCTGAACCTCCTTCAGTTGTGTCCTCTTTATAGATTCATAGAATTATAGAATCCCTACAGAGCAGATTGAGGCCATTTGGCCCATCAAATCTGCGGTGATTCTCTGAAGAGCATCCGAACCAGACTAGTTATCAGGACTGTAACTCCTCATTCCCCCTGATGCCAACCACCGACCTCCTCTCCCCCACCCCCCGAATTTGCATGTCCCATTCTAGCTTTCACTCTCTGGACAGCTCATCTCTACTGAACTTCCACACATCCCACCCACCATCTTAAACGACAACTCCAACTCTCGACCTTACCTGCTGAGCCCAGTCACTATGATTTGGCCATGCCTACCACTGGAATGCACAAGAGCTGCATTATACTGGAGAAGCATCCTGGAAATGGATGGGTGATATTTAAGAATGATGTGTTGAGACTGGAACATGTTGGATGCCAGCATCCAGAGATGTGGGGTGTGAGCAGTTACTGCCCTGAGACATGGTGGTGACTGTTCACCATGGAGATCCAGAGGACCAAGCAGGGAGATGGATTTTCTGTCCAATTTCTCTCTGCTGGGTGGCAGAATGGTAACCTGCAAATTAAACTGGTGTCATTATGTAATAGTGACGATGATAATGAGTAATAATCCCCATGTGAATTTGCACTGTGAATCTCATCTCAATTAAGTTGGATAACGAAATTTGTTGCTCCCAACATCAAGAAAGGCTTCACTCATCTTCTCACGTGATTCTCCTAAATATCTTGCCAAAGCCCTTGGTCATACTAAGTTGATTCCAATAGCCTTTCGAATTGTAACCACTTCAAAGACTTGTGCATATATTCCTCTACCTGTCACCCTAAATCTCTGTTTCTGTATCCACTTGAGGATGCTATCATTTTGTCTCTATTGCTGCTCTTCATATATTTGACCAAAATTAATCAATTCACACTGCCCTGTAATAAAATTAATTTGTATTGCTGATTTCACTGAGCTCCTTCTCAAATTTGTTGAAAGGTTCCTCACTCTTCATTTTATTTCTAAGTTGCACATCATCCAGAAACTTTGCAATTATGACTTGTATATTAAGTCATACTGGTTTGCACATTTACTCCAGATCATAAAGAGAGTGGTGGGACTTCATCTGCCCAGAAATCCCAGTAACACTTGGAAATGAATGCACTAGTCATAATGGAGCTCCATATACAAAATGAGTTGGACCACTTTAGCCTCATTTGCATATTTACTGGCTTTTCCTGCAGGGTGGCCTTTTCATATCCTCTGGGGGTTTTAACTGCAGATGTCTTTCGAACTTCTGCTTTCACAGGTAGAGAGGGCTAAGAAGAGCCAGGAGGGGACATGAGAAGTTGTTGGTGGATAGGATCAAGGAGTACCCTCAGGCCTTCTGAAGGTAAATCAGGAATAAAAGAATAACTAGAGTAAGATTAGGGCCAATCAAAGAAAGTAGTGGGAAGTTGTGGGTGGAAACTGTGGATGTTAAGGGAAGCGCTTAATGAATACTTTTTGTCAGTATTCACATTGGAAAGGGGCAATGTTAGTGAGAGTACAGAGATACAGATTATAAGATTAGATAGGATTAAGGTTGACAAAGAGTAGGTTTTAGCAATTTTGTAAGATCTGAAAATAGATAAGAACGTTGGGCCGGATGGGATTTAGCCTCAGATTCTCTGGAAGCCAGGGAGGAGATTGCAGAGCCTTTGGCAATGATCTTTATGTCACCATTGTCGACAGGAATAGTGCCAGAGGACTGGAGGATAGCAAATGTCATTCCCTTGTTTAAGAAGGGGAGTTGGGACAACCCTGGTAATTATAGGCCAGTGAGCCTTACTTTGCTTGTGGGTAAGGTATTGGAAAAGGTTGTAAGAGATAGGATTGACTCAATGGTTAACACTGCTGCCTCACAGCACCAGAGACTCAGGTTCAATTCCAACCTTGAGTGACTGTCTGCATTCTCCCTGTGTCTGCGTGGGTTTCCTCTGGGTGCTCCAGTTTCCTCCCACGGTCCAAAGATGTGCCAGTCAGGTGAATTGGCCATTCTAAGTTGTCCATAGTGTTAGGTGCTTTAGTCAGAGGGAAATAGGTCTGGGTGGGTTACTCTTCGGAGGGTCGGTGTGGACTTTTTAGGCCACACTATAGGGAATCTAACCTGAAATCTGGAAAAAATAATTTGATTAGGGATAGTCAACACAGTTTTGTGAAGGGTAGGTGTGCCTTATTGAGTACTTCAAGAAGGTGACACAACAGGTGGATGAAAGTAAAGTGTTTGATGTGGTGTGTATGGACTTCAGTAAGGCATTTGATAAGGTTCCACATGGTGGGCTACTGAACAAAATACAGAGTTTCAGGATTGAAGGTGATTTCGCAGTTTGGATCAGAAATTGGCTAGCTGAAGAAAGACAGAGGGTGGTGGTTGATGGGAAATGTTCATCCTGGAGCTCAGTTATCAGTGGGTGTGCTGCAGAGATCTGTTTTGGGGTCACTGCTGTTTGTCATTTTTATAAATGATCTGGATTTGGGCATAGAAGGATGGGTTAGTAAATTTGCAGATGACACTAAGGTTGGCAGAGTTGTGGATAGTACAGAAGAATGTTGTGGGTTACAGAAGGACATAGGTAAGATGCAGAGCTAGGCTGAGAAATGGCAAATGGAGTTTAATGCAGAAAAGTGTGAGGTAGTTCACTTCAGAAGAAGTAACAGGAATACAGAGTACTGGGCTAATAGTAAATTCTTGGCAATGTAGATGATGGAGAGATCTTTGTGTCCAGTTGCATAAATCCCTGAAAGTTGCCACCCAGGTTGTTAGGGTTGTTAAGAAGGCATATGGTGTGTTGGTGTTTATTGGTTAGGGGATTGAGTTTCAGAGCCACAAGGTCATGCTTCAGCTGTACAAGACACTGGTAAGGCCGCACCTAGATTATTGCGTGCAGTTCTGGTCACCGCATTATAGGAAGGATGTGGAAGCTTTGGAAAGGGTTCAGAGGAGATTCACTAGGATGTTGCCTGTAATAGAAGGAAGGTCTTACGAGGAAAAGCTGGGGGAACTGAGGCTGTTTTCAATGGAGAGAAGGATGTTGAGAGGTGACTTAATCAAGACATTTAAGATAATCAGAGGGTGGATAGTGAGAGCCCTTTTCCTTTTAATGGTGAAGGCTAACACGAGGGGACATAGCTTTAAATTGAGGGGAGATAGATATAGGACAGATATCAGGGGTAGTTTCTTTACTCAGAGAGTAATAGGGATGTGGAACGGCCTGCCTGAAGCAATGGTAGACTTGTCAATGTTAAGGGCACTTAAATGGGCATTGGACATACATATAGATAACAATGGAATGGTATAGGATGGGCATCATATTAATTTCACAGGCTGGTGCAACATCGGGGGCTGAAAGGCCTGTACTGCGCTGTAACATTTTATGTTCTATGTTCTATGTGATCAGCCAACAGCAGGTAAGTGAGGAGGTAGTTGGCTATTATGGAAGATTTGATGGCTAGAATTCACGTGGGGCTAAGGTACAGAAGTCAATTATTGGGATTGCAAGAAACATTTTTGCTCCTTCTGCCTCACAAACAGTACTACAAAGGCAGTTACTACATAATTTCAGCCTTCTGAGCCTCCTTTCATCTTCAGTGGTTAGCACTGCTGCCTCACAGCGCCAGGTTTTCAGGTTCAATTCCAGCCTCGGGCAACTGTCTGTGTGGAGTTTGCACATTCTCCCTGTGTCAGCATGGGTTTTCTCTGGGTGCTCCAGTTTCCTTCCACATTCCAAAGATGTGCAGGTCAGGTGAATTGGCCATGCTAAATTGTCCATAGCTGTTAGGTGCATTAGTCAGAGGGGGGTGGGTTACTCTTCGGAGTGTCAGTGTGGACTTGTTGGGCCACTCTGTTCCCACTCTGTAATCTAATCTAACCAGGTGTCTGAGCCCCAGTAAAAGTTACTTTGTATAAATAAGGTTTCAGACCTCCCTCCTGAGGGCTAATTGATTTCCCTGCCCCAGTAACCTGGGCTTTCATCACAAATTGATTCATAACTCTATTCTCTACACTACTGAAACAAATAGGACAAGGCTCTTTGGGTTTGATAAGGTTGAGAAAGTAAGCAGATGGGGCCAAGATGGGAGCAGCCAATTGGGCTCATTAAGAGCACTGGTAGAAATAAGTTCAGGGCGTGGAGTGTAATTTTCCAGTCATCTTCAATTTCTTGATGTCATGAGAGATAGATCAACTGTCTGAAGGGTGGCATCATAAGGAATGTTCGGGTGACAGTTCTGCAGACCAACCTCCATATCTTACCTGCCTGTCTGGGTATGTGTGTTACCAAAGGTCATCTTCAACCACCCCTCCAACAAAAATGCACTTTCTCTAATTTTTAATACTTTGCTTAAAAGTAGCTAATCAGAGGGCAATGTCCTTGCTGCTGAAGGACCCTTGCCAGTTACTGACCATTCACAGCAGCTGGGTACTCCTCTGAATTTAGAGAGCGCACCATGGACAAGGAAGCCATCTCTATGCCAATTAAGACAGCAGCCTGGTCAAATTCTCCAGAGAGTGACTGGGGCAGACTCAGGACCCGGAAACCCCCATCCAAACATTCAGCTCATGGTCCCAGCTGTAGCTGTGGCAATACTCACTGTCTGTTGGCTAATGCTTGTTTATGTGGAAAGTATGGGATGATTTTCTAATGAATGTCTTTGCAATATATCCAGAGAAACACGGATATGTAGTACTACTAGAGGTCTGAATATTTCTCTGCAGTTTACATGTTGTTTGTAGCCTTTCACGAAATGGTTATAAATAGGCTTCCAAAAGTAGCTTCTACACATCTGGAATTGTTCATTGTGCATGACGAGCTATGGGAGAAATTCTCCAAGATGAAATCCAACAGCAGCAACATCTTTCACATGCCAAGCAGCTTACTGGAAATCCTGGATGTACTGTCCGTGATTTTTTTATTAATTGAAATAAAATTGGAATGTGCACTCAGATTTATTTGATAAACTAGCCACTGCGTACATATTCTGAGAAATTGTGTCTTAAATGTTTAACTCAATGCATTAAGTCAATAGGTAAAATATGGTAAAGAACATGTATAACTTACCCCTTTACTTGTGCTGTGCATAAGGCATCACTAATAGCTCATGAGTAAAATATTAGCATTTTCTTTGGTTTACATCGAAACAATTACTCATCCAAGTGCTGAGGAGAACAATCTTCATATTTCCGACTTCCACTTGTGCCTGAAGACCCTCCTCCTTGGCAATATCCTGTTGAACTAATGTTTAGAGGCTCCTTGGATAAGGGAGATAGAAAATATGATGGTAGAAGGGTCAAGTTTTCAGCATGGTCTCATTCTGTGTTACAACTTGCCCCCCTGTGGAAAGCTTATTGAAATTTAGATTTTCATTGTGACCAGTCCTTCACTGATGTGGAGATGGATTTCTTGTCCAATTAATGCTTATGGCAACAGAAAATTGACACAGGTTCCAGACACCCAAGGCAGCCTTCACTGAGGTTGCCAGTTGCTCTGAGAGAGAGTGTTGGTGTCAATCCCTGCCATTGCAGCATTAGCAGTATAAATGTCACAGGGGAGCTGCAGGACTAGCATTTACAAGGGAGGGATGGCAGGTCCTCTTCTCAGGCCATTTGGTGGCAGGAGACCACTTCATCACTTATTCCTTCAGTGTCCCATCTCTCTGTCTCAATCCCTCATCCTCTCTTACTTACTGGTGCTCAGGTGAGCTTAAACACCCCTGCCCACATCCCCAGTGACCACATCATACCAAGTGGCATGGAACTGTCTGGAATTGCCCAAGTTTTTGATGTTGACTCCTCTTCTAACCTGTGCCAGACAACTACAACTTTAACTTCAAAAGGGCAAACTCTTAGACTACTAAAAGCATGAACACTTTCTCAAATTTCTGATCCACCATTGATTTAAATTTACCTTCTCTAAATTCCTTAACAACTGCTGAGAAGTGGCTGTGTTTGGATAAGTTGGCTGTGTATTGACCAGCTTATCACAATAATGTTTAACTCTACATCTGCTGTGTACAGTCTGTGGGAGCCATTACAAATATATCATGTGTATCATGGTGTCAGGAATGTTGCAGCTGAAAATATATGATCTTTTAAAGCTATAAAAGAGCCAGATTGTAAAAAAATACAACGAAGAAGTTAAAAAAAAACAAGTTTGCAACTTTAAATTCTAGTTGAAGTCAAAATATCTGTACATTTTCTATTCCGTATTGCTGTGGAAATAAAAGGAAATATGTGACAGAATTGGAATGTTTCCACTCTCAGTGGCAAAACTATGAAATACCAACAGAATTAATAAAAAAAGCCCGAGTATATCAGAGTTGCAACCCTGTTATCAGTGTTAGGGAAAGAGCATTACAAGCTGTATTACAGCCTGAATCTGACTGAGGAGCATCGAAGCAAGAATGAGGAGATTTTAAGGTTTTGAAGACATACTTGAACTCCACACTAAAGTTACTCATAAATGATCTTGCACGATATCAGAGCTAAATGCGAGAGGGAGACTAATGATGAGTATGTGAGACCACATCGATAAATTTGGCTGACTCTTGTGAGTTTTGACAACTGGAAGATGGTACCATCAGAGTTGGATGGCTTTAGACATATGGAATCATGAGTGCTGCTGAAATATGAGAAAGGTATTGTCAAGAAAGCTACAAATACTGTATATGCAGAAGATCTGAGATTATGAATCATCAGTGAGAGTACAATAATGAGAGAAGAAAGGAGACTTGACATTATACGGAGAGACATCAAGGGCTGAATGAGAGTAACAGATTGGAAAGAAGGAAAAAAACATTTTCAGAAAGGCTAGCAGAAAGATCAAGGCTGGAGACAAGACATAAATATTGCAGAAGGCATCATGCAAAAGAAAAGGAAGCATATCCAGCAATGGAACAGCAGCACTCTTAAAGCAAGAAATCGAATCACTTTGCATGTAGACGCTTAGTCAGAAAAAACTCATCAAATGTGTAAATATGGCTGCTGGAGGGGTCTCAGCCAATGATTCTGATGAATCATTTTGCCTTGTAAAACATATTGGTGTTGTCAGATCTATAAGTCAGAAATGATTTGCAACTGTTTTGATGATGACTGCAGAAAAAGAGGGTCAAGTGAACATGAAGTGTCAAATAGATGCTGGAAATTTTGTGGGAAGTCAGGATCTTTGCTGACCTGACTGAAGGTGGCTCAAGACAGTGCCCCAAAAATTAAGCCCTTGAAAATCAGGACTAAACTATTTAATGGATTGATACTCATGCCTGAGAGCAATGTAAGCTGAGATCCCAAGGCAATTGGAAGAATGAACATCTGAAAATCCAGATGGTAGACATTAAACTAAATCTAATCATCTCAGCTAAAACATGTCCAAAGTTTGGATTGATAGCCCGAAACATGGCAGAAGACATTCACTAAGCCATTGACTGATTAAATAGTTCCTAGAAACTTATCAAGCATTTTTTCAAACAGGTCTTGAGTATCTTCCTGGTGAATATCAATTCCAAAGTGGATGAGAGTATAAACTCAACATCACATCTGCTGTGGAGATTTCCAGCTGTCATCAGCTGGAAATACAAGATAGAAGAGCTAGGAAAGAAGGAGTAATCAAGAAAGTGACCACTCCTAAAGATGACAGGACAGGAGGAAACAAACCTACAAATCCGTGAATATGGATAGATCCAAAATATCTTAATAAAACTTTGAAGATTCCATACCAACTACTGAAGACATTTTGCCACAACTTAACCATGCAAAGGGCTCAATTACCCTCCAGGTGAAGGATTCTAAGAGGCAAGTAAGGCTGAAGGAAAGCAGCCATTTTCTAACTACATTCTGGATGCCATTTGGGAGATGCTTATGCATGTCCATTGACATTTCCAAAGCTCTGGAAGAATGTCAGCACAACAACATGAGACAGTCTGTGATATTCTCAGAAGAAACTATTGTCGATGATCTATTAGTCTCTGGATGTAGAGACACAATGGAAGAAGCCATCACATACTGCAAACAGAATCTAGTGTGATAGCTCAAGAGAACCTGAATCGGGACAAGAAAAAGATGCAATTGGAGATGCCTGAAGTCAAATGCATAGGTCAAGGCTCAAAGATTGGTGTGGGAGGAATGGGTTTCAGTTCTTGGGGCACACCAGTGCTGGGGAAGAAGGGGGCTGTTCTGATGGAATGGCCTGAATTTGAACTGTGCTGGGACCACTTCCCTGGTAAACCAAAACACTCGGGTTCTAGAGAGGGTTTTAAATTAAATGGGGTGGTGGGAGTGAGAGGGAGATGGGAAATATAGGCCTACAAGCAAAAGGGTATGGCAGCTATGCAGAACAGCTATTTAGGTAAAATGAAACAAGTAGGGACAGAGTGTACAAACATTAAAAAGAAAGAGCAACAAATAGTGTCATGGGGGAAAATGGTGAAAAAAAAGGCAAACCTAATGACTCCATACTTAAAAGCATGTACTATTCCAAATAAAATAAATGCATTAATGGTACAAGTTGAGGTTAGCAGACATTATTTATAGCCATTACAGGGATATGTTTACAAGGTGATCAAAACTAGGTTCTAAGTGTTTGGAGCATGTGATTTTTTGAAAGGATAGGCAAGAAGGAAATGGTGGAAAAACAGAAATTGCTGGAGAAACTTAACAGGTCTGGCAGCTTCTGTGAAGAGACAGCAGAGTAAATGTTTTAAGTCCACTGATCCTTTTTCAGAACATTGACACTAACTCCAAAGGAATGAGTGAGTTTAGCAGAAAAGGCAGTTGATGAACAATGGCAGGTGTTTAAGAAAATAGTTCATGACTCATTGCAAAGATATACCTCATGAGGAAGAAGGATTCTTGGAAGATTAGTTCTTGTAATAATGGTTAATCAAGAAAGTTAAGGTTAGTATGAAATTTAAAGAAAAAAACATATATTGTGGCAAGGCTTATTGGTAAACAAGCAGGAGGCTGGAAGTACACAGCATGCCCAGGCAGCATCCGGTCTTGAAGAAGGGTTAGACGTGAAACATTGACTTCTCCACCTCCTGATGCTGCCTGGCTTGCTGTGTTCTTCCAGCCTCCTGCTTGTCAACTTGGATTCCAGCATCTGCAGTTTTTGTCTCCAACCAAGGATTGCTGGTAAGCCAGAGAATTGGGCAAGTTTCAACAACAAACAAAAGATGACCAAAAACAATAAAGAAGGTGAAAATAAACTTTGAGAATAAATTAGCAGATAATGTGATAAAGGACAGCAACAGTTTCTTTAAATATATGAAAATAGAGAGGCCAAAATGAACATCTATGAGACAGGGTTGGAGCAACTCTTGTGTAACATTAACCATCAACTGCATTTGATTACAGGATGTTAACACAAACTGAACAATGTAGAGTTCAGATACAGAAACAGTGTCTGGCTATTGTCTCTGCTTTCAGAGAGGGCAAGTAATAGCAGAGTCTAACCACAAGCCACTTGAAAGCATCTTCCTCAAACCCCTCATACAGCTCCAAAGCATCTGTAAATATTGTTACTTCATTTGCAATGATAGCATCTGACCATGACATAAAAGCACAAGAAATAGTTATATATTTCCACCATGCTGTCAAGAGGAGCACTCCCTATGAAGACATCAAAGATGCTAAGACACAGTGTGATACATTTCAGAGTCAATGGGTAGGAACAGTTCAACCTACTCTGACTATCAGTAAAGCAGCAAAAATACTGAATCTGAAAGATACATCAAATAAACTACAAGATGCAACTCTTCAAGTGCTGCAGGAATTACTGATGAAAGGATAACCTGAAAATATCAGGGACACACCTGGTTCTGTAAGAGTGTATTGGGCATACAGCGATGAAGTTAAGACTTCATGTTGCAGTTGCACAGAACATTGGTGAGGCCTTTTTCTGGAGTATTTTGTGCAGTTCTTGTCACCCTACTATAGAAATTATATCATAAATTGGAGACAGTTCATAAAAGACTTACCAGGAGGGTTTGAGTTATGGAAATAGGCTGGATGGACTGGGACTTTTTTCACTGGAGCATAGGCACTGAGGTGTGATATCAAAGAAGTTTATAAAATCATGAGGGACATTGAATAGGTGAATAGCAAAAGTATTTTCCGTAGGGTGGGACAGTTCAAAATTAGGGGTCATATTTTTAAGGAGAGAGGAGAAAGTTTTAAAAAGCACACAAGGGGCAACATTTTCGTGTGTGGAATGTGGCTGCCAGAGGAAGTGGTGGATTCAGGTACAGTTACAACATTTAAAAGACATTTGGATAAGTTCACGAATAGGAAAGTGTTTGGAGAGATATCGGCCAAACATGGGCAAGTGGGACTAGTTTAGTTTGGGAACATGGTCAGCGTGGACTAGTTGGACCGAAAGGTCTGTATCCATGCTGTATGACTAAGTGTGAGCCAAAGACGGCATCTTGTACAATGGAAGTAGAGTCACTACTGCTGAGGATATGATAAAAGAAGACGCAGAAGGATATCCATGTCAGCCATCAATGAACTGAACCCAATCTGAGAAAGGCAAGAAGAGCGCTCAACTTGCCAAATATGAGCACATCACTCAGTTCAATGCTTACAATGAATATCAAGCTAAGTGAGCTAAAGAACCATTTATGGCACGTGACTGACAATGGGTGAAGCTTGCAGTCTTCAGTCATGAGCTGATTTATCTTTTCACCATCCACTACTTCTCTGACAACTGGGAGTTAGACCAATTGATATCGACAACTATCAGTGTGATTGTATAATATCTGAAAGTGCACTTTAATCATTACGGCATTCCAGACATTGTGATGAGAGGCAGTGGCCCTCAGCCACTGAGTGAAGAATTTAGCCACTTCATAAAGGATTGAGTATTTCAACACCATACACCATCCCCACACAATCCCCAGTCAAATGGAATTGCTGAGGAAGTAGCAAAAAAATCATCAAAAGAATCATAAAGGCACTGAGAAAATCCAGCACAAATTTCTACGATCCTTGAGTGGACAACTGAACTTACTGAGGGAGTGGAAAGTATTCTAGTTCAAAGACTAATGCCAAACACATCCAGACTAGTCTTCAATAAGTTTGTGCACAGATAAGGTACCCAGTTAAAGGATTGGACAGGCTGCATCTCAGGGCTGCTTGCTTACTCTCTCATTGTTTGCTCACTTGCCATCGACTGGCAGGCTCACAGAGTCCATGGCTTGACTTGGATTGGAATCCCAAGTAGTGGAGTCAAACAGTTGGGCACCGAGGTTATCTGGTCAGCAGACCTCAGTCAAGAGACAGACATTTTGCTGTCTGACAAAGTGCTATATCAATCTCATACCTACACCATTTACAGCAGACTGCATATGCATCAGCTTACACAGCAAATATACTGCACCTTACACAGAAAACACACTATACGTACTACAGCTTTCAGCAAACACACTGTATATACAGCAGCTTACAGCAAACATAGTCTATGTACTACAGTTTATAGCAAATACACTGTAAATACAGCAACTTACAGCAAACACACCGAATCTATGACAGCTTACAGCAATCACACTGCATGTACAGCAGCTTACGGCAAACACGCTGTATGTGCAACAGCTTACACAGAAAACACACTGTATGTACAGCAGCTTACACAGTGAAGACACTGTGTGTAAAGCAGCTTACAGTAAATGCACTGCATGTACAGCAGCTTACACAATGAATACACTGCATTTACAGAAGTTTACACAGAAAACACACTGTGTGTACAGCAGCTTACACCGCAAAACACTGTAGGTACAACGGCTTACAGCAAACACTCTGTATGTATTACAGTTTTCAGCAAACACTGTATGTACTACAGTTTACAACAAACACACTATATATATTACAGCTGACAACAAACACACTGTAGGCACAGTTTATAGCAAACACACTATGTATTACAATATACAGCAAACACACGTACAACAGCTTACAGCAAACACACTGCATGTACTACAGCTTACAGCAAACACATTGTATGTACTACTGTTTACAGCAAACACACTGTATGTACTACAGCTTACAGCAAACACACTGTATGTACTACAGCTTACAGCAAACACACTATATGTATTACAGCTTACAGGAAACACATAACATGTACAACACCTTACAGCAAACACATTGCATGCACAGCAAGCTGGCAGTCAGATCTCAAAGCCCTAAGGAACTACAGAATTCCTCACTGGAGGCCTTGGGAACACCCGTCCATCAGAGGCTCCCCACCATAACCTCGGGTGTCAGTCCAGGGGTTGGCCATAGTCAGGCATCCACCTGAATAATCTAGGTCAGGGCTCCATCCCTCTGCAGTCTGGGAAGTGGACCACTCTCAGTCATAGTAGCTTCATATTGACTTTTCCAGGGGAGCAGGGCTAATGTGGTTGGGGAGCTGTACAATCAGCAGCCATAAGTCTGGCCACTTCTCAAGCTGGGCCTGACCAGTCACATGTTATGCCATGCTATTCTTCAGACTGATGCATGCACACTTAGAGAAGGGCTGGGGCGTGAACGACAATTGTAAAGGGGCAATTGTAACTGAAAAGGGGGATATGGTTAAAACATGATGAGAAGGGGACATGTGGGAGGGGGAAGGGCTTGTTCACAGTCAGTAACATTCTGGGTGCAAGCAGGAGACAGTGTCAGACCACATAGGTATTGAGGTGAGTGGCCAAAAGTGGAGTGCAATAAATGACAATGACAATATGAATGTGAGAGTTACAGTGAAAGGAAGTGTGGTACTTACTGGGTTGCTGGGACATGGATATTTTGATATCTCTGCAGGAGTGGTCTAGATCTTCTCCTGCAACAGCTGGGATTCTTTCCTCATATGGGGGTGAGGAGTTTAATGTCAGGCTGTCCTCCATCCCACATCGGCTTCTTCTGCCCTATTATGGGCTGTCTTCTCCTGTAATGAGAGAAATTGAGTGAGATGAAAGTGGATGGCATGGCTGCAAGTCCTTATGCAGGTGGGTGAAAGGTGGTGAGGAGTTCTGAGGGAGTGAGTAGCACAGAGGGCACGGAGCATTTGTGCTGAGGGAGGATGGAGGTGGCGTGAGTGGGTGAGGGAAGAGTTTGCATGCAAAAGTGAGAAAGGCAGATCATGAGCTATGGTGCAAGGTGAGGTAGTAGCAGAGATAGAGTGATTATGAGGTAGTAAAGAGAAGACTGGGGCACTTACTCTGGCAGAGTGGAGAAGATCATTGGCCTTCTTGCTGTATGTTCCTCTGCACCATGGAGATGGTACTGATCCAGACGGTAACCTTAGACCAGGCTGCCAGGGTCTGGTGGCATGGTGTCCTCTGCCAGTCCTCTTGGAAGAGCACTCTCTTTGCAAGACCTGCTCAGCCTTCAGATCACTGTGAGAGGATTAAGATGTCATCTTCCCCTTCTCTGACATCCTCCTCAAACCTCCTTGACTGAGCACGGCAGCCTTGGATGACAGTGATTATCTGGTTGTATAGCTGCTGGGTACCCAATATACCCAAGCTATATTGGGTAGCTTGCCTAACTTGTACCTGCAATGGTTTTTGGTTAATTTGCAAAAAAAAAAACAGAATAGATAGAAAAATGTAGTTGCACTCTTGTGTACAGGCTGGCTCGTCATGCTCATGTGATCGTTACCAATGCTGTAAATGTCTATGTACACTCTTGAGGCACCACTTACCACATTTCATTTGTAACAGCTTGCGAGGCTGGGTTTTAAACAATCACTTAACTACTTCAGTTGGCAATTCAGGGTGAGTTCAGATGTCTGTGTTCCACCCATGCTCTCTGGGAAGTAGGAGACACCAAAAACCAAGCTAGGCTATCAAGGAACATAACCTCAACACTAACTGTTTCTGTTCAGTGAATTATCGGGTCACAACATCCAGCCAATGGCTGTATAACAGACATCATGTGAATTTTTCAAGCAAGAACCAAGCCAAATACAATGGGCAGCATTTAATGTCACTTATATTGGTGCTGACACTTAGCTGGAGAGCTGGTGGAAAGGGAAGGTCACTTCTGAGGAAGTGAGCTGACCCAATTAAATACATGTCAGGGCCTTCACTGGGATTCAGGACTTTAGGTGGTGGAAATCCAAATGAGCAGCACTAACAGGAAGAGTCAAAGAGTAAGGTGCTGGAAAAGCACAGCCAGTCAGGCAGCATCCGAGGAGCAGGAGAGTTGACGTTTTAAGCATAAGCCCTTCGTCAGGAATGAGGGATGGCCCAGAGAGGCTAAGTGATCAATGGGAGGGGGTGGGGTGGGGGAAGGTAGCTGGGAATGAGATAGGTAGATGAAAGTGGGGGTGAAGATGATAGGTCAGAGAGGAAGATAGATGACCTCTTCTGCCTTGGGATCCTGGGCATGGGCCACTGCTAAACTCTTGTCACCTGATGCCTGGAGGAAGAATGCCTCATCTTCCACCTTGGGACCATCCAACCACAGGGGATCAATGTAGATTTCACTAGTTTCCTCATTTCCCCTCCCCTAACCTTATGCCAGATCCAACCATCCAACTCAGCACCGCTCTCTTGAACTGTCCATTTTCCTTCCCATCTATCTGCTCTACCCTCCTCCAGCCGTTCTTCCTCCAGGCATCAGGTGGCTAGGGATCCAGGATCCCAAGGTGGAAGAGGTCATCCACCCTCCTCTCTGACCTATCACCTTCATCTCCACCTTCATCTACCTATCACATTCCAGCTACCTTTCCCCCAGCCCCACCCCCTCCCATTTATCTGTCAGCCCCCTTTGGCCATCCCTCATTCCTGATGAAGGGCTTATGGTCAAAACATCAATTCTCCTGCTCCTCAAATGCTGCCTGACCTGCTGTGCTTTTCCAGGACCACACTCTTCAACTCTGATCTTCAACATCTGCAGTCCTCACTTTCTCCTAGTTGATTATAACTAACAGAAAGATCGCTGATATAACCAGGTGACAGGTGGATTGAGGATCGCAGTGAGGAGGGTTCAGCAGAGTGGGGTGGTGGAAGGCAAGGACTGGAAGAAGCTCGATGCCGGGTCACTTGATCAGATACTATGTGCCTTTGAAAGAGAGACCACACCCCCAGAAGCTACAGCTAAAAAGATTTCTGGAAGCGTGGGAAAACCATGTCATTGATAATCAATCACCGAGTTACCACTAAAGTCAGATCCCAATGGCTCAATAATGAAATCAATTGACAACCCATGAGGGAATGTGTTTCTACAGTGGCCTTGTATTTCACATTGCTAGGAGACTGATGTGAGCCTTTCCCAGAATTGAGTGGATCCGGTTCCACATTTTGCACCAGGCCTAGCTAGATTAAGTTCAGCTGACAAAAAAGAGAGGGAAAATGAAGAGGATGACAAGACTGGAAAAGACAGAATATGAGAAGAGAATGACAGCATGAGAAGGAATCCAAAATTCTTCTGATGCAAAGAAATACTCGGCACGTGGGCAGTAAAAGGTGAGCTATTAGGGCTGAAGAAGGCGGTATAGGTCTTTTCTACGTCTGGAGCAAGCAGGACCTGAGCCTGGGCCTCAGACTAGAAAAGTTAATGGAGTGAAAATTACAGGCATTACCCATTAGACCCATTGGAATCTAACACAGCCATTGCAAACCTCTCCCGCAACACACCACACTGCAGGTAAGCAGGTCTGGTTGCCTAACTCTGGAACTTATGTCCCTCACTGGAGTGTAGAACCCAACATGTGGAGCTGGCAGTCAATCTGCCATCAAACATAACTCTGTTTTCTTTCTTGAATTTTATTTTGCTCTTGTAATTTACTATGGTTGTTCTTTTTCTCTATGCGGATGATCTTTCGGTGGGGTGTGTATTGCCCCTGAATCTGAGCTAGAATCTTCTGATTCAAGTCACATTTTTGGACATGATGGTTTATGGAAGGGGCATTAATAACCCTTTGATTACCAACCTGTCCATCATTCTGATACAGGTATGACAGGTTGTATGAATGGTTGAGTCTCTTGGTCAGCAATGCATAATGTAGCATGGCATCCCTCAAGTTAGACAGTTCTGGTACCAGGCTAGTGGACTGTTTTAGGAAAGATTAACTTTGGAAACAGAGATAAGCATGTGTGTTGTCTGCCTCCTATGTCATTAGAAACAGGGGAAAGCCTTTATATTTTCAATGCATTATTTGAGATATTGGGGTATTTAAGGAACCTTGACTTGAAGCAGTTAAGAAAAATTTATAATTTCATTAAATAATATTACATAATTTGTCATTGATCTTTTAAAGAATTTCTGAAAAATAATTTTAATAACTTGTATCAATCGTAATGGGAAACAATAATTTTCTTGAATAACAAGCGGGTTGGTTCAATTGACTTGGCAACCCTTGACCAGAAAGCAAAACAAAAACTTAGGACATTAAGATGGAGGCCAAGTGTCAGATACAAAAGAGAACTGCAGTGGAGGGAAGAAAATTGAGTGCACATTTACAATAAGCTGTGTTTGTGTAATATATTTGAATGGAACAGAAATCTGAAAACAGAGTTAGAGCAAAGATTGAGAATTTGACAATCTTAATGCTGCTACTTCAGTTTAACCAAAGCTGACTATTAAATGGGGTGTATAAAAGGATTTGGATAAAGTGATCTCTAGGGAATCTGTGTCATCAATATTGTCTTAAGCCTATCTAAGAAGGTTCTGCAGGAGTGTTCTGTTTGGGTAATGACTGTCTCCAGGGACCTTGGATATAGTATAGATGTTGGTGAACGTGTCTTGAGAGCCAAATTTATTGAGTGGGAAAGTAGAGGTTCTTATGTACAGAGACAAGTTAGAGAACTTTGAAACAGCACGTGGCACTACATATCTGTAGGCAGTGATGCGGTACTTGTGATTCTGTAAAACATATCTTTGCCATATTGACTATTTAAATGAAAGTTATTATATTTATTTGAGGTAGCATTTGCTACCTCAAGTTTATTTGTATTGGTTTGGATTCCTGTTAAAGGTAAGTTGTAAGAAGGTAAAATTGTATCAGCAATTTCTTCTGATGTGAAGGGGTGGGGGGGGCGGGTTGGAGGGAGAGCCATTTGATCATTTTAGTTATTTGGATTTACGATCTTCAATTGGATTGCAACATATGATTTCAACAGTGATGCTCATCATTTAATCCTTTTGAATTTTTATTTTCCATTTTGTTAGAAAATAAATAATCACTGTTTGCCTTACCCACTGCAGCTAGGTAAATAAATAGATACCACTGCTGTATAAACAAATCTGTTCTTCAAACAATGGTTATTTTTGAATTCTCAGTATGAGTTTTTTAAAGTTGCATAATCATCCCCCCATGTCTCTCTTCATCTGTCTCTTTATTGCTGCTCATGGACAGCTTCAGTTTCTGAAGTAAAAAGCAAGCAAGCTTTTTGAAATGCATTTTACATCAAATCCTATTGTATACTGGCACAGACAGAATTGGCCAATTGGCCGCTGCTGCTGTATAATTAAACAATACAATGATGTAAGGTTCTAAGTTTCATGCTTCAGCTTGTTTTGATATCACTTTGTAAAACAAATACATAATTATTGTTCTATCTTAAGGGGAAAAACATACCTTTAGATTGTTGTACTCAAAGAATCATACTAATAAACACTGGGATGTATCTGGGGGCGTGTGCCTGTTTATGATATAGTAAGAGTTATATACATTAACAGTGAAGCATTGTAATCATACCAAGTGCACATGGATATCTTAGTTACGTGTGACCACAGCAAACTAACTGGGATTAAGATTGGGATGTTTGTGGCAATCTCACCACATCACCCGTGCTACTACAAAGCACCAGGTCAGTGAGAGGACCATGGCTGTGTTGCCTATGACAGCAGGGTGCGGTTCGAAATTATGGCAAAAGCTTTTTTTTCTGGTTAATTAGTTTTGCAATTTTAAAGGCTGCCCAAGGTGCAAACCTTCATTAAACTGCCTGAGCAAAGTCAGTGCTAAATAATCATGCCAACACCATAACATGATTTGGCTTTTTTAGATTAGATTCCCTACAGAATAGAAACAGACCCAACAATTCCACACCAACTCTCCGAAGAGCAACCCACCCAGACCCATTACCCCTGACTAATGCACCTAACACTATGGGCAATTTAGCGTGGCTAATTCACCTAACCTGGACATCTTTGGATTGTGGGAGGAAACCCACGCAGCTACAGGGAAGAATGTGCAAACTCCACACAGTCGCCTGAGGCAGAGATCAAACCCAGGGCCCTGGCACTGTGAGGCAGCAGTGTTAACCACTGAGCCACCATGCCACCTTTCATCCTCACTAACCTCTCTTTGAAATATGCCTGCCCAAACTTGAGTAGACATATTCTATGATTGTTGTCATTTCCAGCAAAAAGTGCCAGGTGCACTGGTGGGTGCTGAGATGACATGTGATCCTCACAACATCCTACCCCAAATACCCCTGCTCCCAATCGTTATTACCACTTATAATCTCAAAGTAGCAGTACAGAAAGTCCAGCTCAAAAGTCTCATGCAAATGCTACAGTCTTTGTGGAAGTAGAACAGTAGTTTCTTGTTATGACTTTCCATCACACTATATCCATCATACCAGACTATCTTCATAAAATTCCCTTTGCATTTTTCTTGATTCCCATTGGCTCCTTCCAGCAATGACTCAAAGACCGATTGAACCAACTAATAACTAATATTAAAATTAAGTTTGGTGCCTACAACCGCAAATTTCATCTCCACTGCCCTAATCTGCCTGCTTCTTTCCGGTGCCCTTCACCTTTCTCCTGCTCTGTTCAGCTGCTCAAACTAACCCTTTCCTTGTCTATCTTCCATACATGACTGTAAGTTACATTTAAGTTATTTAAAACTTGCTGTACTTTTAGTTGATGATCACACAGTGCTTAAAAAGCTTGTGATCATGTTGCAGCCAGGATTGAAGGTTTCTAAGTGGGATTCCTAAAAGGATCCACATTAATGAGCTGGAGACACCTTCACTATTCAAAAGTGTAAAGCATATTAGGAGTGCCAGTTGGCAAATCTAAGATCCCTGCAGGGAAGATGCATTCACAGATCTAGACACAGGACAAGACTGTAACCCTGATAGTCCAGCTGCTTTGTAAAGTCAACCTTTGTGATTGGAAAGTCTTCTTCTGAAGCTTCGGAGGAGGAAAAGGCATTAATGAACATAGACATTCAGTTTTCTTCAACCTCATCTTGCTGTTCAAAATTACAACCATATGTAGCCTTTCTCCAATTCCTATTTTCCATCCATTTGTTAATGAGATGATGCCAAGTGGGAATGTTACTGGTGTAGTAACCCAAAACCCCAAAATAATCTCTTGGAGACCAGAGTTCAAAGCCCTTTCAGAAGCTGGTGGAAGTTAAAAGCAATTAACAAATCAGAATATAAGGTGAGACATGAAACTATTATTGATTATCATTAAACACCCATCTGCTTCATGACTCTTTTAGAGAGGAAATCTGCTATCCATACCTGCTCTAGTCTACACATGACTCCAGACTTAGAGAAATCTGGTTAACTCTTCACTGCCCTTGGAAATAGCCCAGTAAGTCATACTATTTAAAGCAATTAGTGTTGGGAAACAAATGCTGACCTTGCTTGCAACATCCACATACAATGAAACAACACAAAAAAAAGCTTATTGGCCTTATACTAATACTTCTTGTAAATAAAGTTCCATATTTTACCTTGAACCTTCCCCACGCCAGTCCAATCTTGACATTATTTCCGAGATCTCTATCACTCTTTCTCCCCATTTCCTGTTGTCACCCTTCTCCTGACAAAATCTGAAATTCCTGACCAGGAATTGAATTTAAACTTTACTTAATGGCAACACTAAGACAAGCTAGCAAAGGTGCAGCAGTATTCTAAAGAGCTTGTCTTCCTACTTTATTTCACTTTTCAGCGAATCTCCTCATAAACTTCACCCTCTGGGCATCCATTGATCATGGTATCACAATCAGAAAGTGACTGCAGTGAGAGCCCAGCACCTCACATTGCAAGACTACATTTCCAGAACTCCTGCATTCACAAAATGTCACTTTCAAATTTAACTCTATTCTGACTATTGCTACACCCAAGGCCCTTTTCACAATAGCACAGCACCAAACCACCTCTGGCCCATTGTCTAAACACTTAAAACACCATAATTTTCTATTCCTTGTACTACTGCTTCCGACTTATTTGCAATCTGCAGCATATTCAATTCAGTCTCTCTCTGATTCTTAAACTTAAAGATACCAGACTATATTTATCCTGTCTAAGGGAAGAACACAAATGGAGGGAGGTGGGGGGAGGATTTGCTATTAGTATTTTGAACTGTTTTGTTCTAGGAAAACTGTTGAGTCTTTTGCCACCCCTGAACGTAAAGTGATTGTTTCTCAAGAGCTGCATTGCTGAGATTACAAACCCTTATGAGTTGGCTGTGGAACACTTGCCTTCAGAGTACTGATATGAGTCTAAACAGACCTTTTGAAATATTGCAAAACTTCATGAAACAAAAGTGATTGATCTCAGCAAGAATCAATAAACCCCTTCTGATTCCAATGAGAGACAACAAAAATACTTTTAGAGTCAATCTTCTGCCCTCTTTGAATTATGGAATTGTTACATTCAAGTAACCTTATAGCTCTGGAATATAATTTTGGTCTCGAAGTACTGCTAACCATACTTAAAGAGTCTGCTGAAGTAAGGAAAACATGAGCTTTACTTAAGAAACATCTCAATGTGTTTTTAGAAGAACACAAGGCTGCAGACTCATGCATCATTGCATCACTCCCTGTGTATGCTGTGTCTCATTACCATATCCGATAGTTATAGCTAACCCTTTTTATTATGATTTGGAGGTGCTGGTGTTGGACTGGTGTGTACAAAGTTAAAAATCACGCAACACCAGGTTATAGTCAAAAGGTTTATTTGGAAGCACTAGCTTTCAGAGTGCCACTCCTTCATCAGGTGGTTGTCCTAACTGATGAAGGGGCAGCATTTCGAAAGCTAATGCTGCCAAATTAACCTGTTGGACTATAACCTAGTGTTGTGTGATTTTTAACCTTTTTATTACCATTACAAGCTGCAAAAGTACAGTTAACTCTATTGCCAGGATTTGGAAGGAGTATATGTCGTTACATTAGGTGGTCAAGAACTCTGCTCCACAGAAACCCTGAACACAATAGGTCTACTGGCATTTTCCATTCCGGTTTAATTGCATGGTGAAATAGAGTAGGAGAATAAAGAAACCAATAATTTTCAATTTGCATAGCTATGTGAAGAAATTGCACCCAAAATGACTAACAGTCTCATATCACTTTGTAATTTCTGCTATTCTATCAGCATAAATCATTGACTCAGCAAGGTAGCTTTTAACAATCATGCAACTGACCAGTGAGGACCCAGTTAGCATCGACCTGGACCAACTGAATCAACAACTGGAACAGATGGAATTTATGCCTTTCAATCAATACTTTCATGATTTACTTCTGGGCCATGCAAACTTGCCTGGAAGTGAGAACAACCAGTGGAGTTTTTGCACAGCTAGAAAGGTTTAATTAACCAGTTTGACTGAAGAACTCAGATTGCATACTGTGTTACCTAGCTAAAGATAGAGTAATAGGCATAGCTGGTACTCATCCAGATTCTTTCAAGCTGCTCTTTACATGAGGGGATGAGGATTTTGCAACACCTATTATTATATCCAACAGATTAGATCATTAGTCAATATAGTAGTGAATGCTCAGTGGATTTCCAGTTGAATCAGCCAACAACAAAATATCAACTCAGTGTAGGAGTAGCACATTGTTTCTGAAATACCTGAATCTGACATTCAAAATGCAAAGATTTTCAATGTAACAGTTCAACTCAAAGCTTCTTTTGAAAGAAATAAAACCTGTCTATTCTTAAAGCTTTGAGTGTTCATCCTGCATAAAATACACACTTTGACCTTATGTCCCCACACATCTACTTTCTTCATGAAGACTGCATGGTAGCTCAGTGGTTAGTACTGCTGTCTCACAGTGCCAGGGACCTAGATACAATTCCAGCCTCAGGTGACTATCTGTGTGGAGCTTGCACATTCTCCTTGTGTCTGCTTGGGTTTCCTCCCACAGTCTAAAAAAAAATGTACAGGCCAGGTGAATTGGCCATGCTAAATTGCCCATAGTGTTAGGTGCGTTAGTCAGAGGGAAATGGATCTGGGTGGGTTTCTCTTCAGAGAGTTGGTGTGGACTTGTTGGGCTGAAGGCCCTGTTTCCACACTGCAAGAAATCTAATCTGAAGTAGGTTCCTGGGCTTCTATCAACAGTTGATGAAACCAGTGACTGCCTTATGCCATCTGGTAATCTCAAGGAACCACAATCTGTTTTACAAATTGACCACAAGAACAAAATCTAGACTGTTACTTTCTTATTAAGCAAAGGTATGCTAAATCATAAGATTGTAAGGAAAAAGAAGCACAGGGTTACTTAGCTATCATTCAATAAGATAAGGACATAAAGTTATGGCTGATCTGAATAACTTCTCTTCCTGACTGTCCCCATAACACACCACTTTCTTGCCAATTAAAATCTCTCGAACTCAATCTTGAAATCATTCAAATACTCAACCTCATTTGCTCTCGGAGAAATCCAAAAGCTAAGAGATAGAAATTCCTCCTCATCTCCATCTAAAATGAAACACCCTTTACTAGAAAACAATGACTACTCATTCTAAAATCCCCATGAGGAAACATCCTTTTAGCATCCACCTTAGCAAGCCCCCTCAGAATCCTACATGATTCAGTAAGATCACCTTTCAATCTTCTTGACACTTCAGTGAGTATCAACACAATCTTCTTAGCCTTTCCTCATAAAGCAATCCTTTCATCTCAGAAATCAGCTTGGTGAACCTTTTCTGAACTAATCTCAATACAATTTATCGTTCTTTAATTAGAGAGGCCAAGACTACCGTACTTCAGTACAGTACTGCAGGTGCAGAATCACAATGTCTTGTAGAATTGGAGAAAGATTGTCCCTCTCTTTTATACTACATATCCTTTTGTTTTAAAGGCAAACATTTCATTGCATTCCGAATGATTTGCTGTAACTACATGCTAACTCATTGAGATTCATGTACAGGGGATGCCAAGACCCCAGTATTTCTTTATTTAAGCAATGTTCTGTTTCTCAATTCTTTCCACCAAAGTGGACAACCTCACAAGTTCTCATATTACATTGGCCAATGTTTTGTCCATCACTTTACCTTCTCTTTTCATTACAAAGATAGTTGATATGTAATATTGCTTGGAGAACTTAAGTTTTGAAGAACTGGGGAAATTTGAATTGTTTTAACTTTTGTGGAAAAAGCTGGATGGTTTTATTAGAAGAGGTTACTGAACATTCACTGTGAATGTTGGAGTTTTTTTAAATCAAGGCTTCCTCTAGATCACGTGACTTGTAATTGCTTTGTTGTAGATTCCTGTTGGGGCTGTTTTGAACAGTGACTGGGTTGAAGAGGATTTTTTAAAATCATATACAGTTGGAAGGAAACCTAATGGAATAAAAATGAGTTGGAGGGAAGCTTGCTAAGAACAAGTAGCCGAGCTCATTTCGGAAAGGAAAATTCTCTTATTCAATTCAGATTGAAACCTACTTGTTCTTTGGAATAGCAATTGAGAAAAAAAAATCCATTAGATTGTATTTCCTGAGCAAGCTATGTAAGATCATAAGATCATGAGACATAGGAGCAGAAATTAGGCCATTCAGCCCATTAAGTCTGCTCTGCCATTTAATCATAGCTGATAGGTTTCTCAACCTCATTCTCCCACTTTCTTGCCGTAACCCTTGATTCCCTTGATACTCAAGAACCTATCTATCTCGGTCTTAAATATATTCCATGACCTAGCATCCACAGCTTTCTGTGGCAATAAATTCAATAGATTCATCACTGACTGGCTGAAGAAGTTTCTCCTTATCTCCAATCTAAAAGGTCTTCCCTTTACCCGAAGGCTACGTACTCAAGTCCTAGTCTCTCCTACCAGTGGAAACATCTTCCCAACATCTACTCTGTCCAGACCATTCAGTATTCTATATGCTTCAATTAGATCCTTCCTTATCCTTCTAAACTCCATCAAGTATAAACCCAGAGTCCTCAAACATTCCTCATATGTTAAGCTTTTCATTCCTGAGACCATTCTCGTGAATCTCCTCTGAACATGCTCCAGGACCAATACATCCTTCCTGAGATTTGGGGCCTAAAACTGCACACAATACTCTAAATGTGGCCTAACCAGAGCCTTATAATGCCCCAGAAGTACCTCCCTGCTTTTATATGCAAATCCTCTCAAAATAAATGCCTAACTACTGACTCAACTGGCAAGTTTATCTTGAGAGAATCCTAGACGAGAACGCCCATGTTTCTTTGCACTCCAGACCTCTGAATTTTCTCCCCATTTATAAAATAGACCTTGCCTCTATTCTTCCTACCAAAGTGCATTACCTCCTGCTTTCCCACGTTGTACTCCATCTGCCACATCTTTGCCCACTCTCCTAATTTATTCAAATCATTCTTCAGCCTCGCACATCCACAATGCTACCTCTCCTCCACCTATCCTTGTATCATCTGCAAACTTAGTCAGAATGCCCTCAGTTCCTTCATCTAGATAATGAATATACAAAGTGAAAAGTTGTCCCAATACTGAGCCTTGCCGAACACCACATGTCACCAGCTGCCATCCTGAGAAAGACCTTTTATCCCCACTCTCTGCTTTCTGTCAGATAGCCAAGCTTCTATGATTAGATTAGGTTCCCTACAGTGTGGAAACAGGCCCTTCAGCCCAACAAGTCCACACCAACCCTCTGAAGAGTAACCCAAACAGACCCATTTCCCTCTGACTAATGTACCTCACACTATGGGCAATTTAGCATGGTCAATTCACCTGACCTGCACATCTTTCGACTGTGGGAGGAAACTGGAGCATCTGGGGGAAACCCACGCAGACACAAGGAGAATGTACAAACTCCACACACAGTCGCCTGAGCCTGGAATCGAACCTGGGACCCTGGTGCTGTGAGGCAGCAGTGCTAACCACTGAGACACTGTGCCACCCAAAGCTATCTGTGCGAGCACCTTGCCTCTAACACTATGGGCCCTTATCTTACTTCGCCTCCTGTGTGGCACCTTCTGGAAGTCCAGGTAGGTAACATCCATTGCCTCTCCTTGGTCTAACCTGCTTTATATTTCCTTAAGGAAATTTAGCAGTTTGTCAGGCATGACCTCCCCTTCATAAACTCATGCTGACTTTGCCCTATTTTACCATACACTTCCAAGCATTCAGAAATCTCATCTTTCACAATGGATTCTCGGATCTTATTCCACAACCACTAATCGGTCTGTAATTTTCCATCTTTTGCCTTACTCCATTTTTAAACAGAGTTGTCACGTTAGTGATTTTCCAGTCCTCTGGGACCCTCCCTGATTCTAACAGTTCTCAAAAGGCAATGTCTGTAAGACTTCAGAGACAATCACGTTTGGCTAGTGCCTTGATTACACATGTCAGATCATCAAAGCAAGAAACTCTGCAATATTGTGTGCTGGATCCTTTTGCCTTCACGCATAATCATTTTTGAGTGGGGGGGGGTGTGTTAAAGTGTTCATGGCACTAATATACCTCATAAATAGTTGAGGCACTCACACTGATCCCTCTGCCACTTCGAGTCATAGAGTCATAGAGACGTACAGCATGGAAACAGACCCTTCGGTCCAGCCCATCCATGTTGACCAGATATACCCAACCAACCTAGTCCCATCTGACAGCACCCGGCCCATATCCCTCCAAACCTTTCCTATTCGTATACCTATCCAAATGCCTCTTAAATGTTGCAATTGTATCAGCCACCTCCACTTCCTCTGGCAGCTCATTCCATACACGTACCACCCTCTGCGTGAAAAAGTTGCCCCAGAGATCTCTTTTGTATCTTTCTCCTCTCACCCTAAACTTATGCCCTCTAATTCTAGATTCCCAAACCCCAGGGAAAAGACTTTGTCTATTTACCCTATATATGCCCCTCATAATTTTGTAAACCTCTATAAGGTCACCCCTCAGCCTCCGACACTCCAGGGAAAACAGCCCCAGCCTGTTCAGCCTCTCCCTATAACTCAAATCCTCAAACCCTGGCAACATCCTTGTAAATCTTTTCTGAACCCTTTCAAGTTTCACAACATCTTTCTGGTAGGAACGAGGCCAGAATTGCACGCAATATTCCAACCGTGGCCGAACCAATGTCCTGTACAGCTGCAACATGACCTCCAAATCCTGAACTCAATACTCTGACCAGTAAAGGAAAGCATACCAAACGCCTTCTTCACTATCCTATCTACCAGTGACTCCACTTTCAAGTAGCTATGAACCTGCACTCCAAGGTCTCTTTGTTCAGCAACACTCCCTAGGATCTTACCATTAAGTGTATAAGTCCTGCTAAGATTCGCGTTCCCAAAATGCAGCATCTCTCATTTATCTGAATTAAACTCCATCTGTCACTTCTCAGCCCATTAGCCCATCTGGTCAAGATCCTGTTGTAATCTGAGGTAACCCTCTTCACTGTCCACAACACCTCCAATTTTGGTGTCATCTGCAAACTTACTAACTGTACCTCTTGTGTTCACATCCAAATCATTTATGTAAATGACAAAAAGTAGAGGACCCAGCCCCGATCCTTGTGGCGCTCCATTGGTCACGTGCCTCCAGTCTGAAAAACAATCCTCCACCACCACCCTCTGTCTTCTACCTTTGAGCCAGTTCTGTATCCAAATGGCTAGTTCTCCCTGTATTCCATGAGATCTAACCTTGCTAACCAATCTCCCATGGGGAGCCTTGTCGAATGCCTTACTGAAGTCCATGTAGATCACATTTACCACTCTACCCTCATCAATCCTCTTTGTTACTTCCTCAAAAATCTCAATCAAGTTTGTGAGACATGATTTCCCACACACAAAACCATGTTGACTATCCCGAATCAGTCCTTGCCATTCCAAATACATGTACATCCTGTCCCTCAGGATTCCCTCCACTGACGTCAGGCTCACTGGACTATAGTTCCCTGGCTTGTCTTTACCACCCTTCTTAAACAGTGGCACCACATTAGCCAACCTCCAGTCTTCTAGCACCTCACCTCTGACTATCGATGATACAAATATCTCAGCAAGAGGCCCAGCAATCACTTCTCTAGCTTACCACACAGTTCTCAGGTACACCTGATCAGGTCCTGGGGATTTATCCACCCTTACCCATTTCAAGACATCCAGTACTTCCTCCTCTGTAGTATGGACATTTTGCAAGATGTGACCATCTATTTCCCTCCAGTCTATATCTTCCATATCCTTTTCCACAGTAAATACTGATGCAAAATACTCATTTAGTATCTCCCCCATCTCCTGCAGCTCCACACAATGGCTGCCTTGTTGATCTTTCAGGAGCGCTATTCTCTCCCTAGTTACCCTTTTGTCCTTAACATATTTGTAAAAACCCTTTGGATTCTCCTTCATTCTATTTGCCAAAGCTATTTCATGTCCTATTTTTGCCCTCCTGATTTCCCTTTTAAGTATACTCCTACTGCCTTCATCCACTTCTAAGGATTCACTCGATCTATCCTGTCTATACCTGACATATGCTTCCTTCTTTTTCTTAACCAAACCCTCAATTTCTTTAGTCATCCAGCATTCCCTATACCTACCAGCCTTGCCTTTCACCCTGACAGGAATATACTTTCTCTGGATTCTTGTTATCTCATTTCTGAAGGCTTCCCATTTTCCAACCATCCCTTTACCTGTGAACATCTGCCTCCAATCAGCTTTCAAAAGTTCTTGCCTAAATACCGTCAAAATTGGCCTTTCTCCAATTTATGACTTCAACGTTTAGATCTGGTCTATCCTTTTCCATCACTATTTTGAAACAAATAGAATTATGGTCACTGGCCCCAAAGTGCTCCCCCACTGACACCTCAGTCACCTGACCTGCCTTATTTCCCAAGAGTAGGTCAAGTTTTGCATCTTCTCTAGTTGGTACATCCACATACTGAATCAGAAAATTGTCTTGTACACACTTAAGAAATTCCTCTCCATCTAAACCCTGAACACTATGGCAGTCCCAGTCTATGTTTGGAAAGTTAAAATCCCCTAACATAACCACCCTATTATTCTTACAGATAGCTGAGATCTCCTTACAAGTTTGTTTCTCAATTTCACTCTGACTATTGGGGGGTCTATAATACAATCCCAATAAGGTGATCATCCCTTTCTTATTTCTCAGTTCCAGCCAAATAACTCCCCTGGATGTATTTCCGGGAATATCCTCCCTCAGCACAGCTGTAATGCTATCCCTTATCAAAAATGCCACTCCCCCTCCTCTCTTGCCTCCCTTTCTATCCTTCCTGCAGCATTTGTATCCTGGAACATTAAGCTGCCAGTCCTGCCCATCCCTGAGCCATGTTTCTGTAATTGCTATGATATTCCAGTCCCATGTTCCTAACCATGCCCTCAGTTCATCTGCCTTCCCTGTTAGGCCCCTTGCATTGAAATAAATGCAGTTTATTAGTCCTACCTTGTCCCTGCCTGCCCTGACTGTTTGACTTGCTTCTGTTCTCAACTGTACCAGTCTCAGATTGATCTCTTTCCTCACTGCCTCACTGCCTCCCTGGGTCCCACCCCGCCACCTTACTAGTTTAAATCCTCCTGAGCAGCTCTAGCAAATTTCCCTGTCACTATATTAGTTCCCTTCCAATTTAGGTGCAATCCATCCTCTTGTGCAGGTCACGTCAACCCCAAAAAAGATTTCAATGATCCAAAAATGTGAATCCTTCTCCCATACACCAGCTCCTCAGCTACGCATTCATCTGCTCTATCTGCCTATTCCTGCTCTCACTAGCTTGTAACACCGGGAGTAATCCAGATATTACTACTCTCGAGGACCTCCTTTTTAAATTACTATCTAACTCTATGTAATCTCCCTTCAGAATCTCAATCTTTTCCCTTCCAATGTCATTGGTTCCAATGTGGACAATGACCTCCTGTTAGTCCCTCTCCCCCATGAGAACATTCTGCACCCTCTCTGCGACACCCTTGATCCTGGCACCAGGGAAGCAACACGCCATTCTGCTTTTCTCTGCTGGCCACAGAAACGTCTGTCTGTACCTCGAACTAGAGAATCTCCTAACACAATTGATCTCTTGGAACTGACGTACCCCTCGTTTCATTAGAGCCAGTTTCCATACAAGAAACTTGGCTGTTCGTGCTACGTTCCCCTGAGAATTCATCACCCCCTACATTTTCCAAACAGCATACTTGGTTGAAATGGATATATTCACAAAAGACTCCTGCACTAGCTACCTACCTTTCTTACCTTTCCTGGAGTTAACTCATCTATGTGACTGTATCTGAGACTCCCCCGCCCCCACCCCCTGCCTCCACCCGCTTCCTATAACTGCCATCCATCATTGCAAATTCCTCATTGCTTCGAATTGTCTCTCCAAACAATCCATTTGATCTGATAAGATTCGCAGCCAGCAGCATTTATGGCAGATATAATCCGCAGTAACCCTTAAACTCTCTTTAAACTCCCACATCTGACAAGAAGTACATGTCACTCTATTAAAGGCCATTTTTGCTCCTTCACAATCTACAGACTCAGAAAATAACACTGGTTTATTCCTCCACAAACTCTGGATTAGTGGTGCTGGAAGAGCACAGCAGTTCAGGCAGCATCCAAGTAGCTTCGAAATCGACGTTTCGGGCAAAAGCCCTTCGTCAGGAAGGGCTGATGAAGGGCTTTTGCCCGAAACGTTGATTTCGAAGCTACTTAGATGCTGCCTGAACTGCTGTGCTCTTCCAGCACCACGAATCCAGAATCTGGTTTCCAGCATCTGCAGTCATTGTTTTTACCTCTTTTATTCCTCCACAAACACTGCCCCAGATTAAATTAACTGTTGTGGCTTATATTTTAAGTTTAATCAAGAGACATATCTCCAAAAACATATAATCAAGGAAGAACCTACTCACTACTGCAGATTGGCGAGAATTCTACCACTGAACCACCAATGCAACTAATTAAATTTTGCCAACCAGAACATGAGTCATTCATCCGAATTCTTTCTCTCCATCCATGTTAATATGTCACTCAAACATCATGAGTTTGTGTCTTTTGCAGTAACTTTTGATGTTGCATGTTATTGAATGCTTTTTTGAAATCCAAATACATCATATCCACTAGTTTTCTTTTATCCTACTTGGCTGAGAAATCTTCGAAGATCGCTAAGAATTTATCAAACATGATTTCCCTTTTCTCACCCTGCCCAATTGTCTTGTGAACATACCACAACAAACTTTTAAGGGCACCTGTATCAGTGACCATTCTTTGATTGTTTTTGAATCATTAGAATTCTCTTTCTTATAGATAGATAGATATCTCAGCACCAAGAAACTGAGGGTGCTGGTAGAGAAATCATTTTCACTTGTTGCAGAAGAACAACACTGTGGAAACTGGGTTCAGGCATTACTCATCAAGTCCATTGTTGTTCTCTCCCCTTCATGTTTAATAGTTTGATGAAATTCCGAATGAAAACCAACCATTCGTGCCCACTGGTTAACTACTTGCCAGGTGGCACTGTGCGAATTTCACTTATTCCTATCAAACTGTTTTATTAAACATTTTCAGTTGCATAGCACACTCCACTGGGTTTTCTGAGTTCTGTGCAGATGTGGACTTTTGACTCATACAGTTACTTGTTCCATTATACACAGTACCTTTTCCACATCCCAAAAGATCATCAACATTAGTCATTAGCAGCAGCCCAGGGGACCTATTCTGATTGCTGAAATAAATTGAAAATTGCAAACAGAAAAGAATTGTAATATTATTTTGATAGAACAAGCTGACTATAGTTAAACAGCACAAAGTGATTGCAATATATCTTTATTGCCCCACCTAAATGTATCCTCTCTCCATGCAGAACCTCCTGACTTTTCTGAAAATGCTTCAAGAGCCATTTTAAAGTTTTCACTTCCAGCCTTCCTCCTTGCAAGTTAAGTTAATTTTAACAATATTGCATTGCGAGTGAATCTTTAATTTCAATTTGTTTCTGATTCTAGCCCTTATGGTCCATTTTCCTGTCACTAAGCAGTTGGCCAGATTGTTTATGTTACAGATGACACCACTGTAATATAGCAGTTATCCTTTGTTACGAGTGGTCCCCTCTGTCCAAAACATTAAAAGCTGCCTTCACAGTGGAGAAAACTGAAGTTTCCCAAAAATATCAGACATTGCAATTGGAAAGCTCTTCTGAGCTGGTTACAACTAACTGACTAAACATATGAAAGTTGCATGGGTAAATGTAATTGACCTTTTCATAGTGTAATTAGGCCCAAAGTTCCTTGAGACATAACACAAATCCTTGTATTAATACCTGTAGGTACCTTCAATCAAATAATTCTTACCATTTTACAAACGCAGGAAGGCTAATTCTGAAAGCCCACACCATCAAGAAGACCTTGCATGTAAAGCTACAACCATGGCACAGGAGTTTGGAACATTTGCCTTTGTTTCCAATATTAAACATAATTTTCATCATTTAGATTAGATTAGATTACTTACAGTGTGGAAACAGGCCCTTCGGCCCAACAAGTCCACACCGACCCACCGAAGTGCACCCACCCATACCCATCCCCCTACATTTAACACTACGGACAATTTAGCGTGGCCAATTCACCTAACCTGCACATTTTTGGACTGTGGGAGGAAACCGGAGCACCCAAAGGAAACCCACGCAGACACGGGGAGAATGTGCAAACTCCACACAGTCAGTCGCCTGAGGTGGGAATTGAACCCGGGTCTCTAGCACTGTGAGGCAGCAGTGCTAACCACTGTGCCACCGTAGAACCCTGCTTGACAGAACTATGAATATTTTCAGCAATTTTTGTTTTTATTTAGGACAGAACTTGAATTCTATTCTCATTTGTTAGACAAACATCAGTTGAGTGATATATAGAAGAGTAAATAGATTGGCATGGGAAGAAACAGTAAGCAGTGAACCATTTTTAGTGAGACACATCCTTAATAATCTTGGCCGAATGAACAAGAACAGTGTCAACTATATTGTGTCAAGGTAGATACCTTTCAAGAAGTTTTAATGATTTGATTACCAGCATTTTTTCTGTTATTCTAATAAAGGGAAATATTAACTGCAGATTATTGTGAAAACTACAACTGACCATTCTTCTGTGATTCCTGCTAACAAACTTATGTTTTTAATTAACATTTGCAGAAATATTGTGCTGAAATACCATTTATATCAATGGGTATTAAAATCTGCAAAATGAATATTAATATCTTTGTCTTCAAATGATGAATATAATTGATTGACATCAGAACTGCTAAGGAAAACCCAAAATGTAGTTTCAAAAGAATCTGTGAGGAATTCTTTAAGGTATTCTTTTCTGTAGGCAAAAACATTCCTCCATAGTTATCACCTTTGATATTTGAATTATAATACTGTTCAACCGACAAAGGGAGGTTTGTCCCTTTAATCTGAAGCTTCTATCAAAAAGATTAAAATAAAGTATTTATTAACTGCTTTGTCAGGACCACCTAGCTACCTTTCAATAAAGAAAGAAACACTGCCAAGTACACTTCAAAGCATCTGTGCATTACAGATCACAGGCAGGCCATTATAAAAGTTTGTTATTCTGTGGTGCCAGATAATGGCATGATATTGTGAACCTGAATGAGCAAATCAAAAGATATATTTAAAATGATGAAGGCTAGTTGTCTAACAAAGATGACAGTTTGATTGGGTCACAGCTTGAATAATACATTTTCCTCCAATATTGCGTCTTTGTGCTAATATCTAACCTATCCTCCTCTGCATTTAGAATTGAAAGAAAAATACAGTAAATCTGAAGTCAAATCACAGGAAATAACTCTGTTGTCTGGTTGAATGGAATTTTACAGCTGTAATGTAAATGGAACTTGGTTTGGTTAATCCTGTAACTGCAGCACTACATACAAAAAACCAAATAATTCACCATTTTCTTCTGAACACAACTACACACACAAATGATGCAGCTATAACCTACAAACGATAGCTATTTTTGGCAATTTCTTCATGCACTTAAAATGATTTGTTAAAATAGCCAGACTTAAGAGGTGATAAGCATAGGTTTGTTAATAAATTATTCATCAGCTAGTATTGATTATTGGTTGAATAATTGTTAAAAGTCCTTAATCATTACCCTTTCAAGTAATTTTACTAACTACTGTTGTAGAGGACAGTCTTTTGGGATTTCAGCTCAAGTGTGACCTAATTTTAATGGGATTTGTGATGGAAGTTTAAACAGACCGCAGTTACAAATTGATTATTAATCAAATACCTAAATAATCACTCCAGTCCTGCTGGACATTTCTAAATCTTCTCTTTTCTTTTAAAATAAGTGAATTTGCTTACATGTAGTTTTACATACTGGACAAAAGCAGTGTAGATCTCCAGCTTTATGTTAGACAGAGGTGCAGAAAATGTTTTGCAAATAAGAATAAACAAAATAAAGAAAATGTGAAAGTCAGGAGTAAATGTATGTAAAATCTGAATTTCAGGCAATTCCTCCTTCCTCTCACCACGGATGTAAACAGAACAGACTCGGCTGATCCCTGAAGGTTGGGTTTGAAAGGAGCTCCATTGGTTGCCTCATTTTTGTGCTTCTATATTTTAATATTTTATGTCGTTGTCTATGTTCGTGTGAAGTGCCAAACATCATTTATGTTTCAGTCCATTCTCAAATGGAACACTGAGTACTTCAAACTGCCGAATGCAGACAGAATTCCAAAATCATATGTAAATGGTGGCTTGTGGCAAAGGTGCAAAGACTGAATTAAATGCAATTTTTGTGTACTCATTTTTGACTGTCATGTTATCCTCAACATAACTAACTGGTTCATGATATAGGAGTATTTGAAATATGAGTGAGATTTAATCCACTTTGCAGAGACAGTGATGTGTTTGAAGTCAATTGGTGAGGATACAGTAGGGAATTCAGAGTTAAAAATATATGCTATATTTCCAAGCTTGTGTTTCCACTCTCCTTCCTTGTACTAAATCAATTGCAAATAGTCCAACGAGAAGTCTAATGTTTTTCACATGCTCCCAATCATGATATTTTGTATGCAACCCCAATGTGTTAATTTGATAACCACAGACATCAAATTGTTGTGCTGCTAAAATGGTGGTCTGAAATGTGATATACTGAATAAAACACAAACTGCCACAATGGATTGGAATAAGCAGGATAGCAAATTTATTGTATACAAATATTTTGATTGGTAAAAGAAGACTTTCTGTGAGGACAATTGTGAACTTATGGTTTTTGAGGTATTTATGTCTCTTTTTTTTTAAACTCTGCTGTAAGGCTTTAAATCTCTACATAAAAAGACGAGAAAGACAAGGAATTCAATGATGATGCTCACTCCAATTGAAATCAGCAGGATATGTGAACAAATTCCCATATGATGAATAACAAAGACAAGGGTGGTTTACAGCCTTTGATACGTTTCTGCTAGATTAACCCTCAGTGGGATTTTTTACCCTATGGCTTTCGTCTTTGTTCCTTTCTTCTGTGTGCTCAATGACCCCAGTCGTGTGTATTTGACTTGTGACCCTGAATTTATTTATAAAATAAAAGCCCTCTGACCAGAATGTGTACAAATGAACTGCAAGATCATGATTGTCTAATTGTTTTCTTTACTTGGCCTTAATAACATGTGATATCCTCCTTTTGATGGAGGTGTAAGCTAAACCCCCAAAGGAATATTACTAGCTATGTAAAACGATTATGAATAGACCTCTGTGTCTTGATCTGGTAGCCCATATTGCCTCAGCACTTTAAATGCTTACACCGACTTCATTTATTCTCAATCTCATTTACTCAGTTGCAATGATATCTATGGGACTATTTTCAAAATGGATGAATATTATGATTTATTCTGCACCCATTCAAATAAGGGATAAACTCAGTGTTGCATACAGATCCATATTCCATTGAGGTTAAAGGTTTTGAGATTAAATCCTTGACCATTATGTCGTTTTGGCTGCACATTTTCCTCTAAATTGCCTTATAAGCAATGATTGAAAAATCCAAACAATTACTTCATTCATTTTTAACAACTAAAGCATAAAATAAATCTGTTAGTTAATGTCCTCTGACTGTTTCAGAAGTCTTAGTAAAATCCATGTATTTTACCTTTGGTGGAGGCACCCTCTTGATATCCATCTTTGGCAAAACGTGTGTTCAACTTATTGAGTATGATTCCAGGCAGAAATGAATCAAATTTGACATAGACAATAGGTGTTCTGTGTGTAAAGGAATAGGCAAAATAGTACAGTATGTTCTACTTAAACATCATCATCAATTAACTGCAGATATATTTCTGGTTCATATAAAGCAGTATTGAAAGTTTGTTCCTGATTACAATTTTTGGAGTTATCTTTATATTATATAACATTCAATTGATATTTGAAAATTAAATCAAATCAATATCAGTAGCCTGTCTCACTTTCACTGTTACTGGTAGACTTTTGGCAATAAATAGAAACACCACCATTATTTCTGTCAACCTACCTTTATTTTTCAAAATCAATAGACTATCAGGAAAATTATCCGACATAAGGAAGAATAATTTTACTCCTTTACAGTTCTGGGATTTTGAAGTTCCAAGGTGCATTTCCATTGTACATAGTGTTACTTTCTTCCCCTCAATTCTTCTCGTGTGGACAGAACCACGAATCATGCAATCACAATGAAATTTCATAATGTTTCTGACCTCAGATGGCTTCTGATCATACCCACACTGCAGCAGCTGAAGAAATTTAAACATGAAGTCTCATTTGGAGCAATTACAAAAAATAAGCTGTACAATTCCCTATGTGTGTATGCTATCACTAGCAGAGGCGATTTGCCATTTAGAAATTGATTGGCTTAACAGACCGAATATATAGGCACCTAAAATAGGTTATGAAATTTCCCCTGGTTTACAAGACCAGCATATCTGCTAAAATCACAAGGAAGTGCATAGGAATCCTCTTTTTTAGCAAGAATGAAGAGGGGAGACTGGGTTAGGCTGAATCTGGATAGGTCAGTCAAAGAGGTGAAAAATGTAGTCTGACCAATGTACTCAGTTTCCTGAAGAAGGGCTCATGCCCAAAACGTCGATTCTCCTGTTCCTTGGATGCTGCCTGACCTGCTGCGCTTTTCCAGCAACATATTTTCGGCAACCAGTACCATAACCAAATTATAAAGTGATCATGCAGGTTAGTGCCCTGTAGTTATTTGGCTGTCCAGTATCAGTGCAAACATTCCTGCAGTTCCTTTAGTAGTACTATAGTTGTATATTCCTTGTAAAAATTCTCTGACAGTTTTATTACTATGCATCCATTCAGGGAAATTGCCTGGTGAATGATTGTATTTGAACTTCCTCGAAGACTAGCAGCATTCTATCCAATGCAGTACTGAAATTTGTTCAAAAGTTCAGACTTCTAAAAATGAAAGAATCACATTGTTTGTCAATATTGTTTTTTTTGCCTCTTACCTTGATGTTATTTCATTGGCAGGTACATGACTGAATTCTATTACTGCATCAGCTTTACCACTCAGCAAATCTGAGCAGATGAAATAGTACTGCAGTTGATTCAACATACCTGTTTTGGTTGTCACTTTCTTTTGCAGCCTGGGTCCTTGTCAGTAGATTCCATATCTAATAATGGTGGCTTTTACAGCAGGAGAGTCTGGAAGGAGAAAATGCTAGGATTTTTGCCTCAGCCTTTCAAGCACAAATACATTTTATCAAAACTTCTTCAGTACGTCCAAAGATATGCAGGTTAAATGGATTGACCATGGTAAATTTCACTGCATTGTTCAGCGATGGGCAAGCTAGCTGGGTTAGCCATCGGAAATGGGGATAGAGTGGAGGGCTGGGTCTGGTGAGACCACTGTGGAGAGTTGGTGCAGACTCAATGGGCCCAATGGCCTGTTATCACTCTGTAGGATACCAAGATTCCATGAAGGCTCTGATTTGAAGTAATCAAAAAAAATCTAGGTTCCAGCTTTTTTATTCTTTCCCAGATGCGGACATCGCTGACAGACAGGCATATATTTCCCATCCCTGTGAGCCGCTCAGTTGAGTGGCTTGCTATGTGGTTTCAGAGCTGAAAAATGTGTCGCTGGAAAAGCGCAGCAGGTCAGGCAGCATCCAAGGACCAGGAGAATTGACGTTTCGGGCATAAGCCCTTCTTCAGGCCATTCCTGACGAAGGGCTTATGCCCAAAACGTCAATTCTCCTGCTCCTTTGCTGCCAGACCTGCTGCACTTTTCCAGCAACAGACTTTTCAGCTCTGATCTCCAGCATCTGCAGTCCTCACTTTCTCCTATGTGGTTTCAGAGTGCAGTTAATTGTCAACCAAATTGCTATTCATTTGAAATCACATGTGGGCCAGACCTAGAACCTAAAGCATAGTGGTGAACCAGATGGATTTTTACAATAATCAGTAATAGTGTCATGGTCACCATTATTCAGACTACTCTCAAATTATGCAAATTATTTGAAGTATTCAAAACTCAGTCTAAAAATGTAATTTACATTTCCACAAATCTGCACCCAGTACCCAACGCCTGAAGGAAGAATCTTCCACCTTTGGACCCTCCAACCACATGGGATCAATGTGGATTTCACCATCTCCTTCCCAACCTTATCCCAGTCCTAACCTTCTGACTCAGCACCGCCCTCTTGAACGGTCCGACCTGTCCATTTTGCTTCCCATCTATCTGTTCCAGCCTCCTCTCTGGCCCATCACCATTACTCCCACCTCCACCTACCTATCGCATTCCCAGCTACCCTCCCCCCACCTCCACACCCCCTCCCCTTTATCTCTCAGCTCACTCGGCTCACAAGTCTCATTCCTGATGAGGCGATTATGCCCGAAACATGGATTCTTCTGCTCCTTGGATGCTGCCTGACCGGCTGTGCTTTTCCAGCACCACACTCTTCTACTCTGATCTCCAGCATCTGTAGTCCTTACTTTCTCCTACCTATTAACCTTTTGCCAAAAAGTGGCGCTAACCTCCATTGTGTCTGCTTTTGAACGATTCACTATCAGTGATTAACAAGTAAACATTGAACCAGAGAAGAATGCTTCAAAAATATCCTCATTATCAACCTTGGGAAACCCAGCATATGAATGCAAAAAAACAAACTTGAAGCAATTGCAATCATTTTCAACCATAAGAGTCAAATGAATGATCTATCTCAGCTTCCTCCTTGAGAACCTCTGTATATGGATGCCATTGATAACAAGGAAAACCTGAAGTCATTGAGTACTGTAAAGGCTGTGGACATTGATGAAACTCTGGTAGTAGTGTTGGATATTTGTTCCCGAAGGGGCTGTACTAACAGACAAGCAAATCCAGTGGAGCTAGAACACTGGTGTCTAACAATATAGACCTGCCCACAAAACACAGGAAACATCCCATCACCAAGCCCAACGGCCAACTTCTCGAAGCAACCTGTGCAAACATGTTACGAAACATCTCTGGAACAACTGGGACTTGGGCCTTCTATTTCAGATGTCGGGATAATACCACTGTGCTACACAAACACTTTCTCTTTGTCTAGATAGTATCTAATCAACCTGTTCTGAGATGTTATTACACACCTGTAGAGCAGGTGGAACTTGAACCCAGGTCTCCTCATACAGCAACAGAGACACTACCACTTCACCACCAAAGTCCCACCCCATCAATCTAGATATTGTAATTAACTTGTTCAGATGTGTTATAAGACATCTCTGGAACAGGTGGGACTCGAATGGAGGCCTCCTGGCTCAGAGGGTGGGACACACCACTGCATTACAACAGCCCTCATCTCGTCTGTCTGCTCTTGATTGGCTAAATGATGGCACATATCACTCACAGTATTGTCAATCAACATTTGCTTGCTCACCAAGGTTACATGTTTGTTTCGCCAGGGCATCTTTGCTCTTGATCTCAGACACCAAAACAATTTCTGCTCATGTGCAGGAACCTCAGACAACATTCAGGCTAATTGTGGTCAGCAAGATTTAAGCAATGCAATAACCATCTTCAGCGAGAGAGAATCTAACCACCTCTCCATAATATTCAGTTGTACTAAGAAGTCTGGTTAATCCAAGATGGAGGATGGGACAAATTTCTGGTTGTAACAGGCTGCTCCTTTTTTTGAAGTATTTTAGGTGTTGAAGGTGATTTCCTTGAATTCCAGGAGCAGCAATTACTGTTTTATATACTGTTCCATTGTTTTGGAACTTTGGAGAAAACAAAAAGTCAAAACAACAGCACTTTTAAAAGAGGGAGGAACAGACAAATGCAGCACATGGTAAGGTCAATGCAGGAAAGCAAGATAAAGAAACTCACACTGCTAACTGACACAGCAGTGAACCTGTGCAGTTACTGCCTTTGCTGTTTGAATCCATGTATCACTGGACATCGGAGTATATCTGGGAAATTTAACAAACAGTAAAATTCACAACTGATCTTGGAGGAACCTGTTTGGGAGAAGTCACAGGACAGAGACAGATAAGTGAATAGTTATAGGTGTGGCCTTGGAGCCTTGCTGTAAGTCTGCAGTAGTGAATAGAGTGGGTTCTTTCTTGATTATGTTTTATTGAGATATGTCTCTTGATTAAACGGAAAAATATAAGCCATGAGTATTAAGTTAGCAAAGAGCAGTGTTTTGTAGAGGCATAAGATGGTGCTATTTTCTAGGTCTGCAGATTGTACGAAGCAAAAATGGCCCTCAGTAGAGTGATATGCTCTTCTTGTCGGATGTGGGAGTTTAGGGAGAGTTTACGTGTTACTGAGCATTTTATCTGTAATAAATGCTGTTGGTTGCGAATCCTATCAGATCGAATGGATCGATTGGAGAGACAGTTAGAGGCAATGAGGAATTTACAAGAGCAAGGGGATGTGATGGATGGCAGTTCTAGGAAGGGGGAAAAGTCACAGATACAGTCACATAAATGGGTGATCTCTAGGAAAGGTAAGAGAGGTAGGCAGGTGGTGCAGGGGTCATCAGGGCTATTCCCATTTCAAACAGGTATGCTGCTTTGGAAAATGTAGGGGTTGATGGATTCAGGGGAATGTAGCACGAACAGCCAAGTTTCTGGTATTGAGACTGGCTCTAATGTAATGAGGGGTATGTCGGGTTCCAAGAGATCGATTGTGTTAGGGGACCCTATAGTCTGAGGTACAGACAGACACTTCTGTTGCTTTCCTGGTGCCAGGATCAAACGCATTTCAGAGAGGGTGCAGAATGTTCTCAAGGGGGAGAGGGGTCAGCAGGAGGTCATTGTACACATTGGAACCACAGACATAGAAAGGGAAAAGGTTGAGATTCTGAAGGGAGATTATAGAGTATTAGGCAGGAATTTTAAAAAGGAGGTCCTCGAGATTAGTAATATCTGGATTACTCCTGGTGCTACAAGCTAGTGAGGGCAGGAATAGGAGGATAGAGCAGATGAATGCATGGCTGAGGAGCTGGTGTATGGGAGAAGGATTCACATTTTTGGATCATTGAAATCTCTTTTGGGGTAGACATGACCTGTACAAGAAGGACAGATTGCACCTAAATTGGCAGGGAGATTTGCTAGAGCTTCTCGAGAGGATTAAACTATTAAGGGGGGGTATAACCCAGGGAGATTTAGATTTAGATTACTTACAGTGTGGAAACAGGCCCTTCAGCCCAACAAGTCCACACCAACCCTCCGAAAAGCAACCTACCCAAACCCATTCCCCTAATACTATGGGCAATTTAGCATGGCCAATTCACCTAACCTGTTCATTTTTGGATTGTGGGAGGAAACCCACGCAAACACGGGGAGAATGTGCAAACTCCACACAGACAGTTGCCTGAGGCGGGAATTGAACCCAGGTCTCTGGTGCTAGGAGGCAGCAGTGCTAACCATTGTGCCACGGTGCCATCCAAAGAGATAGTGAGGAAAGAGATCAATTTGAGACTAGTACACTTGAGAACAGAAACAAGTCCAACAGTCAAAACAGGCAGGGACAAAGCTGAGAAAAAAGGTAGTCCTGATAAATTAAACTGCATTTATTTCAATGCAAGGGGCCTAACAGGGAAAGCAGATGAACTCAGGCCATGGTTAAGAACATGGGACTGAGATATCATAGCAATTACAGAAACATGGCTCAAGGATGGATAGAACTGGCAGCTTAATGTTCCAGGATACAAATGCTACAGGAAGGATAGAAAGGGAGGCAAGAGAGGAGGGGGAGTGGTGGTTTTGATCAGGGGTAGTATTACAGCTGTCCTGAAGGAGGATATTCCCGGAAATATATCCAGGGAAGTTACTTGGGGGAACTGAGAAATAAGAAAGGGATGACCACCTTATTGGATTGTATTATAGACCCCCTAAAAGTCAGAGGGAAATTGAGAAACAAATTTGTAAGGAGATCTCAGTTATCTGTAAGAATAATAGGGTGGTTATGGTAGGGGATTTTAACTTTCCAAACATAGACTGGGACTGCCATAGTGTTAAGGGTTTAGATGGAGAGGAATTTGTTAAATGCGTACAAGACAATTTTCTGATTCAGTATGTGGATGTACCTACTAGAGAAGGTGCAAAACTTGACCTACTCTTGGGAAATAAGGCAGGGCAGGTGACTGAGGTGTCAGTGGGGAGCACTTTGGGGCCAGCGATCATACTTCTATTAGTTTTAAAATAATGATGGAAAAGGATAGACCACATCTAAACATTGAAGTTCTAAATTGGAGAAAGGCCAATTTTGACGGTATTAGGCAAGAACATTCAAAAGCTGATTGGGGGCATATATTCGCAGGTAAAGGATGACTGGAAAATGGGAAGCCTTCAGAACTCATCACTTGTCTCTCCAAAACCTGCCTATGTTCTACAAGGCACATGGCATGAGTGTGATGGAATACACTCCACTTTGCCTGATAATGGGCAGCTGCAACACCACAAAAGGATTTCAATGTTATACAGGGCAAAGCAGTCCATTTATCTGCACTCTAATCCACCATTTTTAACACTCACTCTCTTTGTTCACTGGAATGCACAGACTTAGCAGTGCAAACTAATCTATAGGATGCATTGCAGTAACTCATCAGGCTTCTTCCACAGCACCTGACAAACACATGACCTTTACCACATTGATAGACAAGGCTGCAGTTGCCTGGGTCACCACCATCTTCAAGTATTCTACAATGCCACGCACCATCATGATTTGAAAATGTATTGCTGTTCCTTTACCTTCACTATGTCAAAATCCTAGAACTCCCTTCTTAACACTGTTTGTATCGCTACAGCACATAAACTGTGTGGTTCACAAAGAACGGCTCAACACGACAACTGGAGATGGGCAACAATGCCAGCCTAGTCAGGAATACCTACATCCAAAAAAGAAAGAAAAGTTTATTGATAAGTTTACAAATTATTTTTTTTAATTTTCACCTGTTGTCAATATTTTGTCTGACAAACTTAAAATGAAAACAGAGTCTACTTATTGTCACACCAGACTTTGAACTGTACTCCCTCAGTATTCAACCACCATCATACAGAGGACGCTACAGTTTCTCACAATCAAATCAAGTGTCTCCAGCAACAACTAGACTGTTGGAGTTTGTCTTTATTCAACAGCCTCCACAAAACTGTTCACGGAAAGATACTGATTTTTTTTTAGGAGTTCGGGCTGTAATTCTTTCATCTGAAATTTTTTCTTCGAACTACAATCTTAAAAGAAACTGCATTTTTGTAAGTTAAGACAAATATTACTTGAAATACTACAATCATTGAAGATGACAGATGTGGATGATATTGATTACAAGAACTGGGGAACTGCTAAATGTGTGGCTCATCTTCCTATTTTCTTGACTGACTTTCAGTTCATAAGCAACAGGTTTGGGAATTAATCCCAGGGTTACAAATTTTTTTAAATCCAATTTTTACATGCTTAATTTATTTTCATTCCCTGGACACATAGTTACAATGTATGTGGGGTTCAGGCTAATTTTTGCTCCACTTTGTGCGTCCAGAACAAAATACATCAATTGTTTTACTTGGGGAAACCACAACGGCAGCTGTTGTTCATTAAAACTTGCCTTTATGGTGAAAGAGGCTGCCAGCAAAATTCCTTCAGGAAACCAGCTCTGCTCCAAAATCCAGATGGGAAAATAATATATCTATTAGTATTTTCTCCAATTAAGAGCAACAAATTTATGTTCAGATTTAGTTGTAAAAATTACCATAAAACAACTTTCCTCTCTACATTTGCAGTCGTGTGATATATATGTGTGTGAGTGTGTGTGGGGAGGTGGGCTATAAGCGTGGAAGAAAGGGTACACAACTACAATAACACCACTGTATAAAAATAGTTCTCAGCAGGTCATGTACGTTCAGACGTAGTTCATAATGTAACAGGAGGTTCCGGAAAGTATGATCTGCATGCTGTGCCTAGAAAGAAAAAGATTTTGATGTTAATGTTGTACATTGGGTGGGGTAGTCTTCATATTTAGCTCAAGAGAATTATTTTAAACCTTGAGGGGATACAGTTTTCAGTCAGAAAGTCAACATTTGATAGCTGGGTTCAAAGCAAGCAAAATCTGTCCATGAGTTTACTGTAGGGAAAAATAAATTAATGGCAAATTTATGGATGCTTGCTTTGGCTCTGAACATGATAAGCAGCAATAATTTAAGACAAAACTGCTAGTTTATTTTTCATCAAAAAAGCCGCATCATTACATCAGCCTTCATTTAAAACATATTATTAAAAACTGCATATTATTTTATGTCAAAAAATAATATTAAAGCTTTGCAAGTCTATCAAACAATTAGGAAACTGTTTCATATGTTCGCTCTATTGCGAGGGGATTGGAGTACAAGATTCAGGAAAGTTTGTTTCAATTCTTCAGTGCTTTGTGAGACCACACCTGGAGTACTGCATGTTGCTTGGTTTCCATTTCTGTGGAAGAATATATTTGCATAACAAAGGTTCACAAGCTTGGCTCCCAAAATGAGATGGTTGTCCTACATTATCAAGGTTGAATAAGTGGAATTTTAGAGAAAAATTCAAGATTCTGAAGAGGCTCAACAGGGCAGAATTTGAGAGAGGTTGTTTCTATTGCATTAGATATCTAGAATACAGGAACACAATCGTGGGACATTTATGACTAAGATGGGCAGAAGCTCTTCCACTCTGAGGGTAATGGGAGTATTTGGAATTCTATCCCATATGATTTTGGATACTCCACTAGAGTATAAATAAAACTGAGAGAAACAGACATTTGGTACCACAGGACTTTTGCCGGAAAGCACAGGTGAGATGGAAGATTAGCCATGATCGTTGAACATAAAGGAGCAGGCTCAAGGGCTGTATGGCTTGGATTTGCTTCAATTTCATACACACATAGACAAACAGAAAATGCACCATTAGCTGATTGCTGCATTTTTTTGCCAGGTTGGGCCTAGCCATTAGAATCAGCCTATTATACCCAGAAAATGGTTAATTGTACTTGCTTCTTTTTAATTTTAACCTTGGTATTAAGCAGGAAGTTAGCATAAGTCTCAGCACCAAAATAAAAACAAAATGTAAACCTTCAAATTGAAATGAAACCTTGATCAGATTTTGATTTTGCTAAGATATACAATTCCAGAAAACAATGGATTTTGTGATCATTAAATTCATTTTTAAAAGAGGTACCAAGATTGGAGAATAAGGCATCCAGATAGAGTTTATGTGCCTTGGTTAGGTGCTTCGAATCAAATATGATGAAGGGGCACCTTTCCCACTGCCACCAATTTGTATACAAACCCCATCCTCAGAGCAGTCTGTTCAACATCAATACAACTTTCTGTCGAAAAACACAGTAACTTTATTTTCAAATGAAAAACATTCGATGTACACAGTTTATTCCCCTCCCCTGTTTTTATGGACAACCTCACTTAGCCATCTTCTCACCATATCTAATTCCTTCTCTCTCCAAAAACACATTTAGTTGTCTCTTGAGTCCATTTATATTATTTGCTTCAATAGCCCTTCCACATTATTTGCTTCAATAGCTTCCCATGATAACTTATTCCATTACTCTATTCGAGTGACAGACAGCCATCAGTGTTTGGTAAGACTTATGGCCAAACTTTAACAGTGATGTAGTATTTTAGAAGCTCTCACCTATTAATAGCCATCCTGAGAAAAAAGGCAGACAAAAGAAATTTATTTATTTTAGCCTTGATGCTATTTTTGATATAATTGGCCTTCCGTTTGGAAATGTAATTTCGCCCATATATTACATTTTTTCTTAATTCAAAATATCTTAAGTTTACTATGTTTTATGTTTATTAACTGTAAAGAACTTTGCACTATTTTTGTGACAATAATTTACTATGCATGAGTGATTATGAATAAAATTTTGCTTTCTTAATACATTATTGAATCAATTTTCTTGTCTCCTCACTATGGCAAGTCATGCCTTTGGTTCCCATGTTCCTTAATCAAATCTGAACCTGGATCAATTTCTGGTTTGGATTCTGAGCACAACTTGAACTATGTAAGGATACTGTCTGTGAAAGACAGAGATCTGGGGAAGGATGTTGTGTGCCGCAACTTTGTCCGTTTCTAGTCTTCCACTCTAGCCTTTCCCTTGCTGTCCACAATGAGCAAATCTTACAGAGCAGCACATTTAAGAATTTGATGGATGGTCTAATAATCTTCATGGACTGACAACAATGTTTTATGCTCACTTTCTGTGAAAGATAACAAAGGAAGTGAGGCACTTTATCCCTTTCACACCATTTCAGCACACCAGAGCTTCCTATGTGAAAGGTATTTCAACTGAGGAAAGGCACATCAAGTACAAACAGAGTGGACAGCCAGCAGGATGATTCTATCCCCCAAAAGATACAAAGAAGAAAATAAGAAAATAGAGGGTTACAGTTCCCTCTATAACTCGGCCAGGTGGAAAAGGTCGGACAGTGGAAGGTTGAGGCTTACTGTCAACCTCTCGTGATGTCCTAAATTTTCATACTTAGGCCACCATATTCCTCAATTTTAACTAACCACATATAACCACCAGTGGGGAGAGGCGGAGAGGAGGGAGGGAAGGGTCAGCATCAAAGTTAATTTCCTCACATCCATTCTTCACTGTTATTTGTTAAAGCAACACTGTCATGTGATAATAAGCATGTTGTTGTGATTGTAATGGCTCCAATACCCACAGACGGAATGAGAGTCCTCTCTCCAATTGACTTTGCTGAGACCCACACAGTCCACCGTTTCTCTTGATATTACAATAATGTTTCATTTCTCTTTTCATCCTTGCTACAATTTCGAAAGCAGTTCACCCTGCACGGTGAGTAAAACCTTAGCACGGAACAGACTCTTCAGTCCAACTCATCCAAGCTGACCAGATATCCTAACCTAATCTAAACCCATTTGCCAGCATTTGACCCATAGCTCTCTAAACCCTTCCTATTCATATACCAATCCAGATGCCTTTTAAATGAGGTAATTGTACCAGCCTCCACCACTTCCTCTGGCAGCTCATTCTATAAATGCACCACCCTCTGCATGAAAAAGTTGCCCCTTAGGTCCCTTTTATATCTTTCCCCTCTCACCCTAAACCTGTGCCCTCTTGTTCTGGACTCCCCCACCCTAGGGAAAATACCTTATCTGTTTATCTATCCATGCCTCTCATGATTTTATAAACCTCTATGAGGTCACCCCTCAGCCTCCAACACTCCAGGGAAAACAGCCCCAGCATATTCAGCTTCTCCTATAGCTCAAATCCTCCAACTCAGGCAACATCCTTGTAAATCTTTTCTGAACCATTTCAAATTTCACAATATCCTTCCAATAGGAAGGAGAGCAGAATTGCATGCAATACTCCAAAAGTGAGAGAAAGTGAGGACTGCAGATGCTGGAAATCAGAGTCGAGAGTATGGTGCTGGAAAAGCACAGCAGGTCAGTTAGCAACCAAGGAGCAGGGGAATCAACATTTCAGGCAAGAGCCCTTCAGCAGGAATGAGCCAATTCCAAAAGTGGCCTAACCAAGGTCCTATACAGCCGCAACTTGACCTCCCAACTCCTATACTCAATGCTCTGACCAATAAAGGAAAGCATACCAAATGGCTTTTTTGTTATCCTATCTAACTGTGACTCCACTTTCAAGGAACTATGAACCTTGGTCTCTTTGTTCAGCAATACTTCCCAGGACCTTACCATTAAGTGTATAAATCCTGCTCTGATTTGCTTTTCCAAAATGCAGCACCTCATGTTTATGCCTCTCCTCAGCCCATTGGCCCATCTGATCATGATCCCATTGTAATCTGAGGCAACCTTCTTTGCTGTCCATTACACCTCCAATTTTGGTGTCATCTGCAAACTTACTAACTATACCTCCTGTGTCCATATCAAAATCATTTATATAAATGATGAAAAGCAGTGGACCCAGCACAGATTCTTGTGACACACCACTATTCACAGGCTTCCAGTCTGAAAAGTACCCCTCCACCACTATATGGAGTAACAGCTCCTTCATCTTCTTTAGGGCATGCTATTTGATGACAAATGACAATGGAGATCAGGACTCAGCAGTCAAAGGTTTTGGTGAAGGGCTAGGTCTGAGGCAGAGAAAGAGGCAGAGTAGGAGGGAGAAGAGGCAAACATAGAGGGATGTGCAGAGGAGGGAAGAGCCTGGCATCAAGGATATTGTAGTCCTGCTGTTGGATTAAAAAGGGGCTTTCTCATCAGGGATAGCCAGGTAGGGATGGTCCTAAATGATGAAGTCGATATTGTCAACAATGGCGTCCAGGAGATGAACCAAGAATAATGGATGGAGGGGGAAAATAGTTAAAGTGAGAGCGCGAGGTGGGGTTAGGGCAGTTAGATACATTGCGGCCGTTGATCGAGGAAGTCATGTTTGAGTATTATATAGTCTTATTAAACAAGAAAAAACGAAGCACTGCAAATGCTGGAAATCAGAAAAAAAAAACAGAACTAGCTGGGAAAACTCAGCACATCTGACAGCTCTTGTGGAGAGAAAACAGAGTTTAGGTCCAGTGATTTTCTTTAGAACACCATTTCTGAAACTTCAACTCTGTTTTCTCTCCACAGGTGCTTCTAAACCTGTTGAGTTTTCCCAACAAGTTCTGTTTCTGCATAGCCTCATGTTGGTTCGCTCACTGAGCTTTGTCATCACTAAACGAAACAAATTAGAGGAAACCTTCAAGACCATCAATAATACCCTTACAGGCATAAAATTCACTAAAGAGGGGGAAAACAACAACAAACTGCCATTCCTAGATGTCACAGTAGAGCGAACAGCCAACAGGGAACTTCAAACCAGCGTCTACAGATAAACAACACATACAGACCAAATATTGAACTACAGAAGCAATCATTCCAACATCCACAAACGAAACTGCATCTGAACATTATTTCAATGAGCCAACACACACTGCAGCACAGAGGAACTACGCAGAGCAGAGGAAAATCACATATACCGTGTATTCAAAAAGAATGGGTACCCGATGAACACAGTCCACTGATTTCTCAGCACCAAACCCAAACAAGCAGATAAAATACGTCCAGAAACCCTAGCCACTCTCCCCTACATCAAAGACATTTCAGAAATTACTGCCAGACTACTCAGACCCCTTGGAATCATAGTAGTCCATAAACCCACCAACACACTAAAACAGCAGCTAATGAACCTGAAAGACCCTATACGGACAACTAGCAAAACTAATGTCATTACAAAATACTGTGCAAGAACTGTAATAAACGCTACATTGGACAAACAGGCAGAAAACTAGCCACGAGGATACATGAACACCAACTAGCTACAAAATGACATGACCCTCTCTCAATAGTATCCTTACATACAGATGTGGAAGGACACCACTTCGACTGGGACAACACATCCATCCTAGGACAAGCCAAACTGAGACACGCACAAGAATTCCCAGAAACATGGCATTCCAAACGGAACTCTATCAACAACCACCTCGAGTTAGACCCTATCTATCACCCCCGAGAAAAATAACAGAAAATGACATCACCACAGGAAATGACAGCACCAACCCAAAGAAACCCAAACATATAAATAGAAAGCAGGAATCATGAATAGTTCTTCGCCTGGAGGCCCACTGAAGATGTTACCTAGTAGAGTGACTAAACGTCTGGGAATGAACCCTCCAGCTCAGCGAGCAAACCTACACCCAGAACCTCAACCTGAACTACGAATCTTCTCAAAACTCACATAGTCTTATGTTGGGGGGAAGTGGGGGTTATGAGGTCGCAAGGATCAGGATGGAAATAAAGGGACATCAAAGTCGAGATGGGGATGAGGACAATAGTACATCTGGTCAGAGGGGAGGGAAGGCTTGCAGAGGTGAAGGTTATAGGCCCAAGGCTACATAGAACATAGAACATTGCAGCACAGGAACAGGCCCTTCACCCCACCATGTCTGTGCTGACCATGATATTATTCTAAATCAATCCCATCAGCCTGCATGTGGTCTCTATGCCTCGATTCTTGATCTGTTAATGTACCTGTCTCAATGCCTCTTAAACATTCCATCATATCTGATTCCACCACTTCGCCTGGCAATACATTCCAGGCACATACCATCATCTGTGTAAAAAGCTTTCCTCACAAATCTCCTTTAAACTTTCCCCTCTCACCTTGAATGTATATCCCCTTGTATTTGACATTTCCATCCTGGGAAAGAGACTCTGACTATACACCCTCAGCTTCTGACATTCTATTGAAAACAACCTAAGTTTGTCCAGCCTCTCCTTATAGCTAATACACTCCAATCCAAGCAAGGTCCTGGCAAAGCTCTTTTGTCCAAATCCTCCGCATCCTTCCTATAGTACAATGAACCAGAATTGTGTACAACACTCCAAATGTGATTTGACCAACATCTTGTACAGTTCCAACCTGAGTTGCTACCTTTTATATTCAATATCCTTACCAATGAAGGTGAGTTGGATAATTGGGGAATGTTAACAGCTTACAGAATTGAGCAAATCCTATTAGCTTAAATCTGGGTAGAATAGCAGATGGTGCACCGGGTCTAGAATGTGACTGTAACCATTTTCTTAACGTATAGGTTTGTAAACAAGGAAGTGTGACAGAAGGAGGTTGCTGGATCGTGATCACAGGACCATGAGGAACACATGGGTTCATACTTGAAAGGTTAGTCCAAAAGTCCTGAGACATCTGGATACCTGTGGCAAATTCAAGGATGGTAGAGGAAATGTCAAGGCTGAAGGATAGCAACTTGAGAGTTGGGTGAGGAGGGAGGGAACTGTGCCTGGAAGATGGTGAGGGTGTATTGATAAATTTGGGCATCTCTATTAGCTGGTTATGTCAGAAAAAAGGGTTTGGTATAACCTGAGAACAAGGCAATAGGGTTGGACTGAGGCTTGAAGATGATGGAATATATCTCAACAGTGATTGAGTGAAGCTACACAGTCATGGCTTCCATTTCCAGGGTCACTGCTCCAGGGGCAAGGCACATGCTGCATCAACTTTGGTAGTGACCCTCTAGGATTGCAGTGGGGTGTCTGGAGGTCACAGTGTGTCCATTACTAAATATATGGTATCCTCTTGGGCAAAAGATGTTTGGGACAGGAAAGATGTTTGAGGACCTCAAAGAATATACTGGCCAGATCACTCCTTGAAATATGTTGCAGGTCACCTCAGCCAGACAATATGAGTCAGGTTAACCCAGTGCTTCCACTGGCTCCATGCAACTGAAGAGGAACCGATGGCCCAGAGTCAGATACAACAGCACCCTGTCTAGCAGCAAGGAGCAACAGCATCAGGAACCACAGGATGCTGGCAACCATGGTCCAGGTTCCATGTTGAGCATTGAGTATAATCAAATATACCACAGGCAATACAGCTACTGACGTATCAGAGAGGCAATATCACAGGTCACCAAGACTCGTATGTGTCAGCTTTCTAAATGCTCACGGTTGGTGTAGCAACTAGCAACAAATAAAAATTCAACATACATGAATAATGTGAGATTAATTATATATTGACAAGTGTCTCTATACGCTGTGTGTCTATGCATTGGTACCTTACCACCTTTGTACCTTTTTAATCATTGCTTCCTATCACTACACTTAGGTGCAGCCCTGACATCCACAGCTGACAGTGATTCCTTCCTGCTGTTGATGGAGATGACCTAGCTAACCATCCTTTGATTGTTGGGGATCTGGAGGGATCAGGCCTGCCAATGGTCTATTGCACATGAGCAGGTGTAGCTGCCTTGGTCTGACCTACTGGCGGCCATTGTGCCACAGGCAGAGAGAGGGTGGAGGGGCATGGCCCCTGGCCAGTGTCCTGATATACCTGGGACAGCTTGCAGACACTCCTCCTCCCTGATGGTGCATAAGGCCATCTCCCTAATTCCTCAAGACAAAGAGACATCTGAAGGGACACTGGTGCTCCATCTCCTTCTCATCTTGCCACTCTTCACCATAGCTTGAGCTGTGGAGTGAACATTGACAGTCCCTCTATTCCATTGCACCTGGCTGCTCAAGGCAATTGCCAGGCTTTCCATGAAAGCAGAGAAGCACATGCATACTGGAGCCATCACAACAGCCAGAACTTAGAAGGAGTCTTGCAGCTTTTTCTCAACTCTCTGCATGTCCTCTGGCATCTCAATCAGGTATTCCTTTGCTTGTACCTGTACCTCCATCAGTCTCTTATAGCTAACTTTCCAAACATTCATTTATGGAATGTGGGTATTGTTGGGGCCAGCATTTATTACTGATCTGTTTGCCCATGAGAAGATGGTGATGCCTTCTTGAAACACTGCAGTGTGCCTGGTGTAGATAGATCCACAATACTATTCAGGAGGGAATTCTAGGACTTTGATCCAGTGACACTGAAGAAACAGCGATAAATTTCCCTGTGAGGATGGTAAGTGGCTTGAAGGGTGGTGTTCAATGTATCTGCTATTCTTATCTTTCTGTTGGCAGTGGTCATGGATTTGGCTGGTGTTGTTTAAGAAGTCCTGTGAATTTGTAGTATGTACTATCTTGTAGATAGTACCTATTACTACCACTGAGCAGTAGTGATAGTAGTATCTATTAGTGATAGAAGGAGGGGATGTTTGTGGATGCTGTGCCAATTGTGTGGGTTGCTTTGTCCTGGATGCTGTCAAATTTGAGTGTTGTTGGAGGGCACTCATCGAAAAAAAAAGTGGGGAGTATTACATCATACTAATGACTTGTGCTTTGTTGATGGTGGACAGGCTTTGGGAAATCAGGAGGTGAGGTGGTCATCTCTGACCTGCTCTTGTAGCCACTATAATTATAAGGCCAGTCCAATTGAGTCTCTGGTAAATAGTAACCTGCAGAATGTTGATAATGGAGTGGGTGGGGGGGTGGGCGGGGGGAGGTGGGGAGGTTTCACTGATAGGAATGCCAGAGGCTTGAGAGACTTATCATCTGCATAAGGCACAGCATCTCCAGCAAAAAGATCAAGACCAAGTCTGTCACATCCTGTATCAGTTGAGATTACGTTTCTGTATTGAGCTCACCAGTTTGGGATCCTGAACCATCTGGTAGCTATATCCAGTAAGGTGAATGTCCTTGAAGTGTAGGTGAATGCTATGATGATGCACCTTCTGAGTTTTCAGTCATCTGACTATGCTCAAAACAGAAGTGAAGCTAAAGCTGGTCCAAGTTTGCTTCTTCTTTTGTCTGGACTTCTGTGAGAACCTGCAATTGAGAATAAAAGCCAATGAGTATGCTCATCCCTTCCCTCAACATTGTTTCAGGCATTACTCCTGTATGGCCATTTGCCGACACCAAACTGGATGACTGTGAAACAGTTTCTCCATCTGTTCTCAATAGAATATCTGTTTCACCCACGTCTTTTTGGGAAGCAAACCTACCAGCTTTACCTGATCTGGCCTACATGTGACTCCAGACCCATAGCAGTGTGTTTGACTCTTAACTGCCCTCTAAACTGGGCCAGCCAACCATTCAGCACCCTGACAATTAGGGATGAGCAGTAAGTACTGACATAGCTAACAATGCTCCTATTCTGTGACCAAATATTAAAACTATTTATGAGCATGCATGCTTTTGGCAGCTTGTGAGTCCTACTTAGTTAGTAATCAAATCTATATTACCTTACAACTGGTACAACATCCACAGCATGAATGTCTCCCATACATTCAGTCTACAAGAAAGACAAAATCCAGCCACCTTACCCGAGTTTTCAATGGCACTACCATCACCAAATCCCTCACCATTCTTACCTTGACAATTCTGTTAAGGTTATCAATACTTCTTTGTCAGCATTACAACTATGTCCTAGGGACTAAGGTCCTCACAATGACCAAACCCTCAGCTACCATCTTTCACCAACATTAAAGTGTTTAACGTCAACTTTGGAATAGAATCTCTCTTCTTGTTCTTGGGTGTTTTTGGATAGAACTGCATATTGTCAACAACATCAATGACTTGCATCTCGAAGGTAGCTGAAAATCCCAAGCCATTTTATTTGATCATTATCAGTAAAAATTGATGCCAAGTTAGCAAAAGAAATAACTGTACAGTCATTCTTGTTCAAAGAGATAGGTTTGAACAAATGTCTCAGAAAAGTATGGAGAAGTAAAGAGACAAACACTTGTTAGCAGTGAACTCCATACTTAGAATCTAAATACTTGAAGACACAGTCCCCACTGGAAAAGGAATGGAGATTAGGGATCTACAAGAGGGAAGAGTTAGAGGGAGACATAGTTCTCAGTTGATTACAGAGGTTGAGGAGTGACCTTATAGCGGTTAACAAAATTATGAGGAGCATGGATAGGATAAAAAGGCAAAGTCTTTTCCCTGGGCTCAAGGAGTCCAGAACTAGAGGGCATAGGTTTAGGGTGAGAGGGGCAAGATATAAAAGAGACCTAAGGGGCAACCATTTCACACAGAGGGTGGTCCGTGTACAGAATGAGCTGCCAGATGAAGTGGTGGAGGGTGGTACAATTGCAACATTTAAGAAGCATTTGGATGGGTATATGAATAGGAAGGGTTTGGAGGGATATGGGCCGGGTGCTGGCAGGTGGGACTAGATTGGGTTGGGATCTTGGTCAGCATGGATGGGTTGGACCGAAGGGTCTTTTTCCATGCTGTACATCTCTATGACTCTATGACTCTATATAAAACTTCAGGTTTACAGAGAGATTTGAGATTTTCTGATATTGAGGAACTGCTTACCCATGAGCCAATGTAAGTCAATGAGCAAATATGTGTTTTGACATCATTTGATTGTTTCATCATGAATTACTTCTCTTCTCATGCAGCAAGATGTAAACATCCAAAGGTATCACCATTTTGACAACCATTTAGGTACATCTTGTAGTACACTAGAATTTGGGATGATATCACAAGAATTACCTACAAAGCAGAACTCGAAAAAGAAATAAGATTTTTAATGGTGAAGAAGACAACTTCTCCTGATCAAAAATGTTCACTTCAGTGACAATAAAAGAGCAATGCTCCTTGTTTAAGGAGCTCATCAAAGCTGTCTAGCACATGTAATGTTATGATATAACGGTGATGGGCAAAACCAAAGAACAACACAATTAGAATCTTCATTCACTAACAGTGGCTGCTCAGCACAAAGAACTCATCTTCAACAGGAAAAAGGTTCCTGGTGGATGTAGGTCTAAACAACTCTGTCGGCTGTATCTGTCTGGTTTTGTGATTTATAATGATTTAAGTAAAGTCAAAGATGTAAGACATATGCATACTTCTCGAAGACTTGCAGAAATGTTTTAGATGTTTTAACCTTCTAACACCATATGTATCAAAATAATTCAACAAAACATTGCATCATTATGTGTTTGAATTTCTCAAACAAGCATTGTCAATGGAAATCTCTATCTAATAGTACTATAACCCAAGAAAGAAGGCAATCGTAGAAGTTAATGCATCTCACAAAGTATCAGGAACATGCAGCATGCATGATTGACAAACCAACTGCATTTGACCACAAAAGTCGTTCCCAGTTGCAATCACATTTTCTAACAATGCAGCATAAAAACCTTATGCAGGCACAGCTGATCACTTGCAGCCTCTGCCTGTGCATGCATCGATAGTCATTTGCAGCCTCTGCCTGTGCATGCACAGTCACCTGCAGCCTCTGCCTGTGCATGCACAGTCACCTGCAGCCTCTGCCTGTGCATGCATAGATAGTCACCTGCGGTCTCTGCCTGTGCATGCGCAGTCACCTGCAGTATCTGCCTGTGCATGCACAGTCACCTGCAGCCTCTGCCTGGGCATGCATAGATAGTCATTTACAGCCTCTGCTTGTGCATGCACAGTCACCTGCAGCCTCTGCCTGTATATGCACAGTCACCTGCAGCCTCTGCCTGTGTATGCACAGATAGTCACCTGCAGTCTCTGCCTGTGCATGTGCATTCACCTGCAGTATCTGCCTGTGCATGCACAGTCACCTGCAGCCTCTGCCTGTGCATGCATAGATAGTCACCTGCAGTATCTGCCTGTGCATGCACAGTCACCTGCAGTCTCTGCCTGTGTATGCACAGTCACCTGCGGCCTCTGCCTGTGCATGCACAGTCACCTGCAGTCTCTGCCTGTGTATGCACAGTCACCTGCAGTCTCTGCCTGTGCATGCACAGTCACCTGCAGTCTCTGCCTGTGCATGCAGTCACCTGCAGCCTCTGCCTGTGTATGCATATAGTCACCTGCAGTCTCTGCCTGTGTATGCAGTCACCTGCGGCCTCTGCCTGTGTGTGCACAGTCACCTGCAGTCTCTGTGCATGCATAGATAGTCACCTGCAGCCCTTGCCTGTGCATACACATTCACCTGCAGCCTCTGCCTGTGCATGCACAGTCACCTGCAGTCTCTGCCTGTGTATGCAGTCACCTGCGGCCTCTGCCTGTGTGTGCACAGTCACCTGCAGTCTCTGTGCATGCATAGATATCACCTGCAGCCCTTGCTTGTGCATACACATTCACCTGCAGCCTCTGCCTGTGCATGCACAGTCACCTGCAGTCTCTGCCTGTGTATGCATAGATAGTCACCTGCAGTCTCTGCCTGTGCATGCGCAGTCACCTGCAGTCTCTGCCTGTGTATGCATAGTCACCTGCAGTCTCTGCCTGTGTATGCAGTCACCTGCAGTATCTGCCTGTGCATGCACAGTCACCTGCAGTCTCTGCCTGTGCATGCACAGTCACCTGCAGCCTCTGCCTGTGCATGCATAGATAGTCACCTGCAGTCTCTGCCTGTGCATGCGCAGTCACCTGCAGTATCTGCCTGTGTATGCACAGTCACCTGCAGTCTCTGCCTGTGCATGCACAGTCACCTGCAGCCTCTGCCTGTGCATGCACAGTCACCTGCAGTCTCTGCCTGTGCATGCACAGTCACCTGGGGCCTCTGCCTGTGCATGCACAGTCACCTGCAGTCTCTGCCTGTGTATGCAGTCACCTGCAGTATCTGCCTGTGCATGCACAGTCACCTGCAGTCTCTGCCTGTGCATGCACAGTCACCTGTAGTCTCTGCCTGTGTATGCAGTCACCTGCAGCCTCTGCCTGTGCATGCACAGTCACCTGCAGTCTCTGCCTGTGTATGCAGTCACCTGCAGTATCTGCCTGTGCATGCACAGTCACCTGCAGTCTCTGCCTGTGCATGCACAGTCACCTGCAGTCTCTGCCTGTGCATGCACAGTCACCTGTAGTCTCTGCCTGTGTATGCAGTCACCTGCAGCCTCTGCCTGTGCATGCACAGTCACCTGCAGTCTCTGCCTGTGCATGCACAGTCACCTGCAGCCTCTGCCTGTGCATGCACAATCACCTGCAGTCTCTGCTTGTGCATGCACAGTCACCTGCAGTCTCTGCCTATGTATGCACAGTCACCTGCGGCCTCTGTCTGTGCATGCACAGTCACCTGCAGTCTCTGCCTATGTATGCACAGTCACCTGCGGCCTCTGTCTGTGCATGCACAGTAACCTGCAGTCTCTGCCTGTGTATGCACAGTCACCTGCAGTCTCTGCCTGTGCATGCACAGTCACCTGCAGTCTCTGCCTGTGCATGCAGTCACCTGCAGCCTCTGCCTGTGTATGCATATAGTCACCTGCAGTCTCTGCCTGTGTATGCAGTCACCTGCGGCCTCTGCCTGTGTGTGCACAGTCACCTGCAGTCTCTGTGCATGCATAGATAGTCACCTGCAGCCCTTGCCTGTGCATACACATTCACCTGCAGCCTCTGCCTGTGCATGCACAGTCACCTGCAGTCTCTGCCTGTGTATGCAGTCACCTGCGGCCTCTGCCTGTGTGTGCACAGTCACCTGCAGTCTCTGCCTGTGTATGCATAGATAGTCACCTGCAGTCTCTGCCTGTGCATGCGCAGTCACCTGCAGTCTCTGCCTGTGTATGCATAGTCACCTGCAGTCTCTGCCTGTGTATGCAGTCACCTGCAGTATCTGCCTGTGCATGCACAGTCACATGCAGTCTCTGCCTGTGCATGCACAGTCACCTGCAGCCTCTGCCTGTGCATGCATAGATAGTCACCTGCAGTATCTGCCTGTGCATGCACAGTCACCTGCAGTCTCTGCCTGTGTATGCACAGTCACCTGCGGCCTCTGCCTGTGCATGCACAGTCACCTGCAGTCTCTGCCTGTGTATGCACAGTCACCTGCAGTCTCTGCCTGTGCATGCACAGTCACCTGCAGTCTCTGCCTGTGCATGCAGTCACCTGCAGCCTCTGCCTGTGTATGCATATAGTCACCTGCAGTCTCTGCCTGTGTATGCAGTCACCTGCGGCCTCTGCCTGTGTGTGCACAGTCACCTGCAGTCTCTGTGCATGCATAGATAGTCACCTGCAGCCCTTGCCTGTGCATACACATTCACCTGCAGCCTCTGCCTGTGCATGCACAGTCACCTGCAGTCTCTGCCTGTGTATGCAGTCACCTGCGGCCTCTGCCTGTGTGTGCACAGTCACCTGCAGTCTCTGTGCATGCATAGATATCACCTGCAGCCCTTGCTTGTGCATACACATTCACCTGCAGCCTCTGCCTGTGCATGCACAGTCACCTGCAGTCTCTGCCTGTGTATGCATAGATAGTCACCTGCAGTCTCTGCCTGTGCATGCGCAGTCACCTGCAGTCTCTGCCTGTGTATGCATAGTCACCTGCAGTCTCTGCCTGTGTATGCAGTCACCTGCAGTATCTGCCTGTGCATGCACAGTCACCTGCAGTCTCTGCCTGTGCATGCACAGTCACCTGCAGCCTCTGCCTGTGCATGCATAGATAGTCACCTGCAGTCTCTGCCTGTGCATGCGCAGTCACCTGCAGTATCTGCCTGTGTATGCACAGTCACCTGCAGTCTCTGCCTGTGCATGCACAGTCACCTGCAGCCTCTGCCTGTGCATGCACAGTCACCTGCAGTCTCTGCCTGTGCATGCACAGTCACCTGGGGCCTCTGCCTGTGCATGCACAGTCACCTGCAGTCTCTGCCTGTGTATGCAGTCACCTGCAGTATCTGCCTGTGCATGCACAGTCACCTGCAGTCTCTGCCTGTGCATGCACAGTCACCTGTAGTCTCTGCCTGTGTATGCAGTCACCTGCAGCCTCTGCCTGTGCATGCACAGTCACCTGCAGTCTCTGCCTATGTATGCACAGTCACCTGCAGCCTCTGCCTGTGCATGCACAATCACCTGCAGTCTCTGCTTGTGCATGCACAGTCACCTGCAGTCTCTGCCTATGTATGCACAGTCACCTGCGGCCTCTGTCTGTGCATGCACAGTCACCTGCAGTCTCTGCCTATGTATGCACAGTCACCTGCGGCCTCTGTCTGTGCATGCACAATCACCTGCAGCCTCTGCTTGTGCATGCACAGTCACCTGCAGTCTCTGCCTGTGTATGCACAGTCACCTGCGGCCTCTGCCTGTGCATGCACAGTCACCTGCAGTCTCTGCCTGTGTATGCATAGATAGTCACCTGCAGCCTCTGACTATGCATGCACAGTCACCTGCAGCCTCTGCCTGTACATGCACAGTCACCTGCAGCCTCTGCCTGTACATGCACAGTCACCTGCAGCCTCTGCCTGTGTATGCATAGATAGTCACCTGCAGCCTCTGCCTGTGCATACACAGATCACCAGTTGGAGTTTGCAGCCTTTAACTCGGCTGTGATACAGCAGTAAGTTTGTGGCCACCATAAGAGGATGACATTGATCCTGTTAAAGAGAGCTTTGCTGACAATAGGGTCAACATGAAGAAACTCTCATCCTAGATCAAGTTCAGTATCAGGAGTAAGGTGGAGAATGGCTGAAAATCGCAAAGGAGGAAACCCGGGGTAAAAGTGGTAAAGAATTTGAAGAAAGCAGCAGACAGGAAATAATTAGGGAAAACCCACAGCCAGAATATAAACAGTTGCAAGTCTTAAAGTCTGGAACCAATGCTCTTCTCAGAGTCACCACATCGCTCTGAATGGAGCTGAAACCACAAAAAAATTATTCCAGTCCTGCAGCTGGGTTTGTTATGCATTTAGATAATTTCAAATTAATAAATCTTCAAACTATCCGCTGAGTTCTATTTGCATTTGCATTTAATGTTTGTTAAATCTCCATCTCTGTCTTAGTAAATGTGTTCAGTAAATATTTCACTTGACCTTTGTGCGCTAGAGCACTTTCTGCACGACCTCGAGATGGCGTTTATACGATTCACAACCACTGAATAAACGTGTCTGTTTTCAGTTAAAATGGATTCCACATTACTTAGTCCAATGTTACTTATCAAAAACATGAAAAATGTGACATGCTGAATGCAATACAATATCATAGCTTTCATCAAATTGAAATGAGAAGCTTGCAAAAGCTGATACAAAAGGCCGTGTGCTTGATGTTTCAAGCCCCTCACAATTCTGTCACTATCATAGACCGTCTATCTTTCCACTGGCAGAAACCATTGCAAATACAGCTCCTAAAGACTCAGCAATAACTCAGAGTTGGGAATTGCAAGTTTGGGGGCAAGATTTGTTGGGGGAAGGGCATATTAAGAGATGCTGGCTATTTGCAATCAGGAGAGCTAACACTTCTGGACCTGATCAACATTCTTAATCCTTGTTTCCGTTCTGCAGCAAACTCAGTTGAGAGGTTTCCTGGTTATTATCAAGATCTAACTGTAGCTGGGCAGCTAAGGGGAGCCGGGTCAATTGGGATGGTTAGCATGGGCATGGATGGGAATGAGGGAGGTCAGGGAATCTGTGAGAATTTATGGTACAGTTTTCAAATTCATTGCAGGATGTGGATCTCTCTGAATGGGACAGCTTTTATTGCCCATCACTCATTGCCCTTGAGAAGGTGGTGGTGAGCTGCCTTCTCAATGCAGTCCACAATGCTGATAGGGAGAATCTTCCAGGGTATTGTCCCAACAACGCCAAGAAATGGCAATATGGTTCTTATTCAGGATGGTGAATGACTCGGAGCGGAACTTGCCTGTCTCTGCTGTTTCTAGATAATAGTACTATGGGTTTGCAAGTGGCTATCTAAGGAGATTTAGTGAATTTCTGTATTTCATCTTATAGATAGTACAAACTGTTGCTGCTGTCAGTGGTGGAGAGGGTGAATGTTTGTAGATGTGGTGCCAATCAAGTGGGCTGCTAGTCCTGGATGTTATTCATCCTCTTTTGTGTTGGTGGAGCTGCATTCATCCAGGAATGTTGGGAATACTCCATCATACTTATGAGTCTGCTTTGTAGATGCTGGGCAGGCCATCAGGAGTTAGGATGTGAGTTACTTACTTCAGGATTCCAGAATCACACTTGCAATCGTAGCCACAATATCTATTTGGCTAATCCACTTCATTTCTGGTCAATAATAGCCCTCAGGATGTTTTAGTGGGAAATTCAGCGATGGTAATGCTGTTGAATGTTAAGAGGTGATGGTTAGATTCTCTCTGATTAGAGATAGGCATTTCCTGGTATTTGTATAGAATAGGTGGGGGAATGGATGTGTGATAGGAAGGAAGAGACCAAGATTGCACTTTGAGCCTGGAAATTTGAAGCCTTAGGTTTGGGAGATGGGTAGGGGAAAAATCGTTGGGGAGGAAGGAATGTGACAATGCTGTGTTAAGAGGTTATTTTGTCCTGGTTTGTTTTTGAGGAGAGGTTGTAAGGCAGAGGTTCCAAGCTGGCTACTGAAGACTACTTGATTAAACAGTTTGGGAGGCCTTAGGGCTTTGATTAACATCCTAAATGGATGTGACCAGCTCTCACAGATCAGGATTTCTGAATAACATCAGAAGCTATTGGGGTCTCAAGAGTTGGAAGCTTCAGTGAATATCTCCTGGCTGTTACTTTCTCTGAATTTTCCCTTAATGTTTTTTTTTTAACATCCTGGATTGGAGAACTGCATGTGAGAATCTGTGTCTGAATTTGCCTTTGTGCCAAGAGATGTGTTTCTGGGATGTTACCATATTGGAATAGTTAATTAGTAATAGTTACTGTACCTATTATTCTGTTAGTTTCCAGTAGAATTAAGTTATTCTAAATTCGTCTTTCTTTGGTTGTATTTTAACTACAGTGTTTAAATAAACTGTGTTTTGCCTAATGTCACATCGAATCAGGAACACACATTTTACATTTGCCTTTAAAATAAGAAAGCGTTAGGGTCTCAGCGACCTTCTTAAAATATTTTGAGGTGTTCTGGTCTGATTCATAACAGGAACACAGGTTGGAGTCTGATGCCAGGGAAGATTGTGGAATGAGGTGCTGGAAGCAACTGGAATATACAACATCAAGTAGACCAAGATCAAAAGCCAGATGTAGATTGGAAATGGGATTGGGAGAGATTAGAAAGGTAGAAGTTAGACCAGAAGGCAGACAATGGAGTTTGGAAGGGTTGGGTGGAATTACTTGATCGTGAAGCATAGGTGCAGGAGGTAAACGACATCCAGCAGCTAAGTGGAAGACATGTAACCTCTTGGATCTAGCAGTGTCAGGTTTACCAAGGCTCAGCCACCCAGGGTTAAGTTTAAAATGGCGCTTAAATATGAGGTATACATGATAACATTAAAACTGTAAACCTAACTCCTGTTAGTAGATTGGCGTACTATCCCATCTCTCCTCAATAAAATCTAGATGTGGGCAGGTTCAATGGCATTTGAGTTTGGCATTCAGGATTTTCACATCTGACCCAAACCTCCTTTTTAGGGGTTAAAATTCTCCCCGATTATGCAGTTATTTGGGGTTGTTAGTAAGAATTCTTGCTGAGTTTCATTCATCGAACTTCTGTTTGCTTCTGTCTGAGACAGCAAAGGAACGGATGTTATTCCAGCTGGTATGGAACATTTCATAGCTCACTCTTCCCTATTTCTGAAATCGGTGCTATATCTTGGTTCAATCATGCCTCTCATTCTGCTGTCTCTTGTAAAATTTCTGCTCATCACATCTGGCATCCCTATCATTCTGAGGCACCCAAGCCAACTGCTTGTAATTTCTGCAAATCCACTATAAGAGCTGCTAACTGCAACTTTATTGAAAAGAAGCATCAATTGCTGCCTTTCACCAGCAGCTGCTTCTCCTGGTCCCTTGCCAAACTCTATGAATCTTCCTTTCCACCTCTCATTCATCCTGATGGTGCAATTACTGAATCTCCAAAATGTTTTTCTCTCCCAATTCTAATTTTGAAAATCTTTGTAAATAAACTCAACTTTGGTGCAGCATGTAAAATCTTGATGATTGATTGAGTTTTAGCCCCTGTTTTTTGAACTCCTCATAAGAGATTATCTACATTTTATTGTTTCACAATTTACAAAATGTGTACTTCCAAGCTTCTTGCTTTCTTATACCATCTTTTCAACATCCTACATGCTTGGTTTAGCTCTCCTGCTCATTGATGTTCATCCTTCCCTCAAAATTAAGGTTAATTTTATTTTCTGCATTTACAGAAGCAGTTGTCAATTTTCAAATCATCTATCGCCTGAAAGATCCTAGATTAATGCAAGATTTGCAGATATCTTTTGGGACAACTTACCCACAATTCATCTTGCTCAGAGCTCCAGAGATTTTTTTGATGAATGCAGAGCTTCACTGAGCAACAAATAATTTCTGGATTCTATATTTATGTATGATTATAGCTGAAGTTGGTATTGTTGCTTTAAAATTGAATATGTGCAGTTGTATCATATCCTTAACATAGTAATTTCCCCTTGAGTCAAAGAAATAAACAATGGACAAAATTCACCTAAATTGTTCTTAAGACTCCATAACCCTGATGGTTTCTTCATCAACATTCTGAGTTTCCATTGGGTTTTTAATTATCTAGCTGGGGAGTTATCCCTCAGTGTCCTCGCCAATATTTTCCCCTCAACTAACATCGCAAGTACAGATTATCTGGTCATTATCACATCGTTGTTTGCTATTGTAGAAAAATTTCCTACAACACACTTCAAAATTACACCATTGGCAATAAAGCCACTTGAGTAATGAAGGAAATGCCATAGAATTGATACATCCAATGTTGTGAAAAGCTATGTATAAATGCAAATCTTTTCTTTCCTTTTAGTTTCCTCATTATAGTTAATAGATCATTTGCATGTGATTAATTTAGTGGCATTGGTCTTATGTTGTATTTGGTTCCAATAATCAAGACAGCTTCTTTACACATCATCCAACTCTATTCACCATTTTTCTAATTTATATTTTTCTAGTATATATTTTTCTGGGTCTGCATGACCACTAGGGAGCCTTGCCTACCAGTCAGACATATCAAGAATTTATGGCCATGTTAACTGTGAGTTTCCATTCCTTATTTTCCACTATCCTTTCAGTATTCTTCAGAACACATGCTCTCTTTATTTTTATTTTGGTACTGCCATGACTGAATCACATATTTTTGCTTCTTTCAATTCTTCAAATATAATTTCCACATGTCCCTCACATTCCATGCCATTATCACAGTTTTTCTTTGATGCTCCACTGTTGAAACTTTTTCATTTATTGGCAGTAAATAAATGCCTCCACAATCTCTGCCATTTCATTTAGAACTTCTACATCTCCTTCAATGCTAAAGTTGCTTCCAAGTATGCTTTGTTTTCTGTGGCTAGCCTTTTCTTTTCCCTTCAACAGCTTTGAACTTTATAAAGATTAGGTCTGTTCCAAGTTCTGAATGGGGGCCTTATATTTGGAAAGGGTTTTCTGAGATGGGTCTCTGACTACTTGATCAAATAAATACACTTTTTTATCTTGTGGAATTGGTTCTTCTGTTTTTTGAATATGATGTTATAACAAAAACTACATGATGACAAAAATGATTCAGCCACTACCTATTCAGAAATTGTCTCCATTCACTCAAAAACTAGTAACCAGGGTGAATTATTATTAATTTACCCCATAAAGATTTCCTCCATGAATTGCTTCTGCATAGTGCCAATTCATCCCTCTACATCACCCACCCACTCAGCCAAAGAGGAACTAAATCAGTGAACCATAACTAAGATGTAAAGGTCTGAGAACACACATTTCCTGTGTCAGATGATGGGCATATTCTGATGCCCCCTTGGCAAGTTTTCGTAGAGAGAATGGAGTGGGACTAAGAGGAAACTAGGAAATCTCCAAGTATCCCTCTCGCACTAATCTCAGGATTATAAGATCACTTTGCTGAGATGAGAAAATAACTTTACTCAGTGCCACAAATATTTCTGGATTGTTCTCAGAACTCTCTTAGCAAATCTAATCTGATGCCTCTCACAACATTGTCCTCACCCTGTTCTGCAACTGCAACTGTTCAGTTTGTAGCTCCTTACCGAAATGTATACACCTCAAAACACTGCTTTGATCTGTGCTGTAGGGAGGAGAAATGTTCCATTAAGTCCATTAGTGAGCATGGTCCTCTGTTTATAGCCCTCTTTACTATAGTCTTGCCCCTATGTCCTTGCTAAAATGCAGCTCAAAAGGCAGTAATAGTCATGCATCACAGCAATATTTCTGTTGACAGGCCCTCAAATTCCTCTGAACATCTGCACCTCTGCCTCCTGATTGCACAACTTTTGAGAGCTCCATATCACCGTAGTGCTCAGCACCTCCCTGAACTATGCAATAGCAAAAAAATGTGTTATGATCTGGTTAAGGATTCTTAATATTTAAAAATAAATGCAGACACCACATTGCATAGCAGGGTGAGGATGGTTTTGCTGAAAATTTCTGACCAGGTTCACTAAGAGGTCTGAGAACAATCCAAAACCGTTTCTATTTTTGAGTCAAGTTCCCTTCCTTCCTCAAAATAATCATACAGTCCAGAGGTTAGTTGGAAAAGCATGCTTGGAGACTTACCAAACCCCACCCACTACCATCCACTACCCTTGTGTCTCACCCTGTACCCTGTGTCAACATATGTCACAGGAGCAATACCAATAGAAGTGTGCTACAACATTTCATTTGTTTTCATAAAGCAAACTTTATTCTATTTAAGAGACTTTAAGAAAATTTGCACTATTATCAAATATATGGTTTACAGTAACATGTTATGCACTTAGATTTATTTCCTACTTCCTCCAAGAATTATCTTGTAATACCGTCATTCTTAACATAACGACCACTCATAGCTATGTCACAGCCTTCTACAGCATCAGCTCCAGCTCATCTCAGAGGTGAAACTTCCATTTATCTCTGATTCCTTATTCTGATTACTTTTCTAATACTTCCAAGCTTATTGTATAGTTACTTTCTTTTGTTTAAAGTTAAAAATCACACGCAAGGTTATAGACCAACAGGATAATTTGGAAGCACTAGCTTTCATCAGGTGGTTGTGGAGTATAAGATCCTAAGACAGAATTTATAGCAAAAGCTAGTGCTTCCAAATAAACCTGTTGGACTTTAACCTGGTGCGGTGTAATTTTTAACTTTGTACACTCCAGTCCAACACCAGCATCTCCAAATCATTCTTTTGTTTTGACATTAAGCAATTGGGCATCAATTCTCCCACTACCTTCAAACTAGGGATTCTTCTATCTCTGATCCCTCTCAGGATTCAAACTGAGGGCTGAATCTTAAATTTCTCTTTCACTAAATAGAAATTGTATAGAGTTTTGTTTTGAGGGATTCTCACCACAATAATCAGGGAAGTAACACACTGTATTTTATCAAATGCACTATATTAACTACCTACCTTACTCCATGGCATCTGATTCTAGCCCAAATTGCCATGCACACATTTCCAGAACAACACACTACTCAGCAGTTATCTGGTGAAAGACCAGCCTTGCCAGTGTCTGCATCATCTTTAAAAGCCTGCTGTGCATCTGGACATACACAGCTAGTCTAGAGCTGGTCTCTATGGTTCTTTGCACTTACCTCAGACATGGTAGACAAAGGGAGAATGGTGTCCCACTTTGTGGGTAGGGACCTGCAAGTGCTGCTGGATAGGGTGGTGCATTGCAGAGTACTCTCATCCCTGAGGACTAGCAAATGGAAGCCATGGCACCAGATTATGCCAACCTGATCTGAGGTTGGCAGCTGGGTTAGTATAGTCTTAGCCGTCTGCAGGAATGCCCACCTCTGTAGGAGGAAGGTCGATGTCCTTTTCAAGTCCACCAGTATAAGTGTCACCATCTTCTCTCCCATATCTCACACTCACTCCACCTCTGCTACTGTACCCACCTGCCACCGAGGCTTAGATTCTACCAATCTCACTACTGACCATAACATCTTCCATCACCCAAGCCTGACACCTCTAACTCTGAATGCTCTCGGCACTGCCTATTCACTCACTCAGGGCATCTCCCTACCTGCAAAAAAAGTAACAGCTGTGCCACCCACTTTCCATCTCCCTTAACACCTGCCTCTTTCTCATTCCAGGAGAAAAATAGCCCATGATAGCACAAAAGGAATCAACATGGGCGGTGGGCTGCCAGATGTTTGACTCCCTCACTGTTTATAAGGAGACAATCTTGACTTTGACCACCACATGTCCAAACCCTTGGACAGGTATTGGAGGCTGTCCCTAACTTACTGTGCTGAGACGCAATGATCAAAGCCTGTGTCCCTTGACTTGACTGAGAGCTGCTGACAAAATCAAAAATCAAAATCACCTCCCTCAAAAGTTCCACATTTATTTCTTTAAATAGCCCTACTGGGACCATCTCTCATGCAATTGAATGCAGCAGCAAATGTTTAGGAAGGGATGTTTAACAGAATCTCCAAGATATAAAATGGCAGAGAGAACACCAATTCTGTGTTAGACACTGTGTGATGTTGTTATCTGGCCACTCTACATGCCCCTGACACATGAATGACATGGCTGCAGTAACACCTAGCAAGTATTGATCATAAAGCAATTGGAAGTAGTTCAGCTTCCATTTTCTGTTCCCTGGACTCTGTAGCACCAATAGCGGTAGCACAATGGGGTCTAATTTCGCATGTTATATCCAAAAGATCATTGCCCTACTCCTCTTCGTTGCATTGAAGAATCTAGAATTTACCAAAGCCAGTTATGAGGAAAATGAGCTCTTTTCAATTTACAACAAAATCCCCAGTGGTCATTTTAATCTAACTCACCTGTACGTTTACAGGATTCCAACAGTTGCCTGTTTTAAAACCTACTCAATGTTGGTGTCCACTAAAGTCAATTGAAAGTAAAATCATCATGCAGGTTTGATTATAACCCTATCTGTTTTCTTTAACCCTCACTGCATTTCTATCATATGTATTGATTTATCAGAAGTCATGTTATGTCTCAAAACACTTAAGTCAAAGCAACGTAAATATATTTTGGGGCACCACTAGATCTGTAGTTCCAGGTATCAATTGTAATAACCAAGGAAGATGTCTCTTATATCTAAAAATACAAGTGCAAAAAAAAAGTCTGCTCCAGAAACAAAGAAAAGAGTTAATCTTTTGAGTCTAATATGTCTCTTCTGTAACAATGTTCAGGTTGGTGTGTTCAGGTAAAGGTAGGTATCATTATTAAACTGTGTGTGCACTATAAGTGCTTCAGTGATGCAGATGTATGTACGAAAGAGATTTTCCTGAATAAAGTGCTCTCTTGGTTAGTTTTACATACTTGTTAACTTTCTCTTTGCCACATTGATTTTCAAAATATTGCACATTTCACGATTTGTAAAAAGTTAACATTTCCACAGGGAATGTGGCTTGTTCACCAATACTCAGCCTTCCCCACCCCATCATGCCTTTAACATTTTGAACAGATGGATATTTTCCAGTCTCCTATTATCAACAATACCCCTCCCTGGCTTATAAAACAGCAATTCACATTTCATGTACATGGCAACTCAATTATTACACATTCAATGCTTTTTCTTTTCCTGTTTAAAGTATAATAAATAGTGCACAGTATTCATCTTTAAAATATTACATGCTAATTAATTTGTCATTATGGTTTCACAAGAGAAGCATGTGCTATTGAAAAACATTTTGTATATTGAGTAGATGCTTATAGCATTTTTGTTCTTTTATCTTTCCTCTAAACCTTGTTACCTTTTTTGTGTTGCTACTAGCCGTATCAGTAAGAACAAATACGTCATGGTAGCTCTACTTTGCACCTATATGAATTTTTCACATTCACTCTGTTATGTTACACATTCTCACTATAAGCAATAATCTATCATGTAAATAACATTGCAGGGCAGAAATAATTCCAGACCTGCGTAATTCTATACTTTTGATTGAAAATGAAGATATGACATAATATTAAAATTTGCACGGCAGAAGAAACACTAAAGTCGTTGAAAGAATAAGTTTGAGCTTTATATAACAATCTGCACTTTATCATGTCAAAATTGGAATGTTTATTATTGATGACTGTACAATGGTGATTTAAGATTCACTTTTTGGAGATATTGAAAAATTTATTTCCACTCATGTTTCATTTCTCCCCAGTGTCTTTATTTTTCCTCTTCTGAAAACGTTGATTCGCACTGAGATAAGGTTTCAGATGCATAGCAGCTCTCAGCACTCCTCCAAGTAGCCATTTTCATGTAGGAACTAGACAAGAGTATTAGCAACTTATTTGTTTCTGGTGCAATCAAGGCTAAGGTGGATTCTATCTTCACTGTGAACTACAGCTACATAATATCCAGCAGTTTTCAGTCGTGAGCAACCAAGACCAGAAATCCTCACTGATTGTACACATCCCGACCATAAGCATGCTGAGTTCTTGTAGCATACCCACCTCGGCTTTGGCTTAATTTAGCTAAATCAGAACAGATGAAAGGATTGAGTCAAAGAGTCGTACAGTCGTACAGCACAGAAACAGACCTTTTGGTCCAACTTGTCCATTCTGACCAGGTATCCTGAAACTGCCTGCATTTGACCCACATCCCTCTAAATCTTTCCTATCCATGTCTTTTAAATGTTGCAACTGTACTCACCTCCACCAATTCCTCTGGCAGCTCATTTTCACGAACCACCCTGTGTGAAAAAGTTACCCCTTGGGTCCCTCTTAAATTTTTCCCCTTTCATCTTAAATCTATGCCGTCTAGTTTTGGACTCCCCTACCCTGGGAAGAGGACATTGGCTATTCACCTTATCTATGTCCCTTGTGATTTTACAAACCTCCATAAGGTCATCCCTCACCTTCCAACACTTCAGGAAAAAAACATCTCAGCCATATGTAGAATTATAAAAGTTGCCTCAACAATGTCTTGTACAGCCACAACATGACATTCCAACTCCTTTACTCGATGCTCTGACCAATGAAGGCAAACATGCTAAACATCTTCTTCACTATCCTGTCTACCCGCAATACAGCTTTCAAGGCACTATGAATCCACACTCCTCGGTGTCTCTGTTCAAAAATACTCCCCACTCAAAAACAAATCTTGTTAACACTCCCCCGGCCCTACCATTAACTGTGTAAGTCCTGCCCTGGTTTGCGTCAGCAAAATGCAACACTCACATTTATCTAAATCAAATTCCATCTGTCACTTCTCTGCACATTGGACCACCTGATCAAATTCTTGGATTCAAAGGTACACTGAGAAAACTGTGGTGCCTGCTATCCATTTTTTACTTATATCCTAATGGGGGAAGAAAAAACTAGACATTTTGCATCTAAACCATTGGGCTAGATTCTCTAATTAGGTTTCGAAAAGAATAAGGATTGGATGATGTATTATTAGCATCAACCCGAGTGATCAGAAGTAGGAATAAGTCCAGGATTTGCCAGCAATGCCTGCATCCCAAGAACAAGAAAAATAAAACCACCCAATCAGGAATAAGCTGACTACATTATCAGATTTGTCTATAAAGTAGGGACAGTATCCAGAACCAATGATTAATCACATTTGAAGAGGACCTTACAGATTATTTACCAATAGCCAAAAGCAAATTTAAAGGAATGTTACCATTTAAAGGTGTCACTGATTGAAATTATAAATGGTGTTTCATACTTCAGTCTTTGCAAGGTTTGCACTAGATGAGGAACTAAGAATATATAAATTATGAGTGTAAAGAAAGCATGGAAACTTGGGTGGCCAATCACAAAATTCTGATCTACTACTACTACTCTCAAATGCCCATATAATTCTTCCTTCCATTCTTCAACACAATCTTACTACATTTTCCTTCGTCATCTTTCTCCATGCTCATTGCCTTCTGTATAATGAGGTCTAACGATATGTGTATCTCGCCTCTTCTAATCGTGGGCTCACAGTCCCTCATACAGATGTTGTTGCAATTTCACACATATTATCAGGGATTGATTTATCCAAAACTTGAAGAACGTTGAATAATTGAACAATTCGTTTAGACTGCTCTTCTTCAGAGTAAACAATTCCACGATCTTCAGTTTTGCATTGTAACAGAGATAATTTAAGTTAGGTATCCATTTAGTTATAAAATCAGAAATTGCTAGAAAAGCTCAGCAAGTCCAGCAGCATCTATGAAGAGAAAGCAGAGTTAATGTTTTAGATCCAGTGACCCTTCTTCAGAACTTTCAGCGTCATGGGGCTGGAAACGTTACCTCTGCTGCCAGACCTGTTGAGCTTTTCCAGTAGTTTCTGATTTTGCTTCTTACTTCCAGCAGCCGCAGTCCTTTGAGTTTTTTTATCCATTTAATTACTCTTTTCTAATGTGCCTTCAATGCCTGAGTATCCTCACTGTAGGAGAGCCAGAGTCATAAGTGTGGACACACCAGTACATTGCAGACTCATTATTTGTTCTCTATCCCTCTGGCTATATGTCCAGATTTGGTTAGCTTCCCTTATTGCTGCCACATACTACACTCTGTTAGTTTCAGTGAGCAGTTCACTAACAGTCCCAGACTCCATTCTTATCTTGTATTTTATTACCTACAGCAACAGAGTTTCTATTCTCATTGTTTAATTTCCCTTTCCTATTCTCATTACCTAGCAATTCCCTATGTTAAGCGTTATTTAATAATCATTAATTTACCTTTCTAAGTTATTCAAAGATGTGATAAGCTTCTTCCTATTGCCTAAATTTTACCTCATTGGAAATGTTACATGACTTTATTTTGACCTCGACCTCCAAATGATTCATCATCTATCGTCCACCTGAAGGCAACTCCAACGCACAGTGCCACTGGTTGTGATTCTGAATAGTTCAAGAAGCCCAATGCCAAAACTATCCAGGCTGGAACATATTTCAATCTCAATGTTGTTGACACCAATCTGATCCATACCAGCCATTCAGCCAACTGACCCAAATGGCTCCCAAGAAGCTGTGAATAGTGATGGTAGAGCTCTAATTTCCTTACACCACAAGGCTCACGAGGAATTTTTCATTTTATTGCCTGCAATTCATTAGAAGTAAAAGTACATTGATTGCTGTGTTGTAACAACTGGAAGATCTGGTTCTGGATACAAACTACTGGTGGGCTATGGTTGGAATAGTTTGCTGTCACCAATCCATTTTCTATGTTGAGTGTAGGGGTCTGTCTGATTATAACTGATAGAGGATGAGCCATGAGAAAACCTGACCAATAAAAGGCATTTGTCTTCCATAACCAGGTGTAATTTATTGCATTACAGGACTAGGTATGATTAAGAGGCACCATGAGCTCAGGGTACTAGGGCATTGTATTAATATGAATTGAAGATTGGTAACACACAGAAGTTAGAGAATTGGGATTAGTGGCATTTCCCATGTTGCAAAGATACAACTAATGGACTGCCAGGAGGATCAGGCCGAGGATCTCAACTATTTACTATCTATATCGATGACTTGGAGGAGTGGGCAGAGTTCAATTTATCCAAATTTGCTGCTGACGAAAGGCAGATACGATGAAATGTTGTGATGAAGACATAAGGAAACTGCAAGGGGATTTAGATTGGTTGAGTCAGTCAGCAAAAACATGGCAGGTAGAGTTTAAGATATGAAAGTATCAGGTCTTCTATTTGGGTAGGCAAATTCAAAAGATAGACTGTTATTTTAATTGATAGAATCTGCAAAATATTACAACACCAAGTGATCTAGCTGTTCTTGTGCATGAAACATAAAAAGTTATCATGCAAGTGCAATAAGTAATTAGAAAGGCAAATGGAATTGTAGCCTGTATTGGGAGGGGGCTTGCATTTAAAAACGGGGAAGTCTTACTTTAACCAAGGTATTGGTGAGACTGCACCAGGAATTCCGTGCACAGTTTTGATGCTCATATTGAAAAAAGGATACAATAGCATCAGAGGCAGTTTAAAAGAAATTTATCAGGCTGATTCTTGGGATGAAGAACTGGTAAACAGGTTAGGCCATTATCATTATAATTTAGGAGAATGAGGGGTGATCTTATTGAAAATTACAAGATCTTGAGGGCATTTGTCAGTGTACTAGTGGATGTCTACTAGCGAGACAAACTGAGGACATGGCTATGAAATGAGAATTCACTTAAAACTGAGATGCAAAGGCAGTTCTTCTCTCAAGGGAATTGTCTAGCTACGGAGCTGTGGAGACTCGATCATTGAAAATATTTAAAAAGGAGGTTGATAGATTATTGAAGTATCAGGAATTTGACAGCTTTGCGATGCTGGCATGAAAGAGAAATTGAAGCCTAGGCAATCACCCATGACCTTGTTGAATGGCAGGATAGGCTTGAGGGGTTAAATGGCCTTTTCTTCTTCCTATATTCTTAGTTACGCAAAATTAAAAAGAATCAGTCTCCATTAGGATCTAGTGCAAAACTGCCTCATTCTTCACCAAAAGATTGCGTTACATCACCAGATTGGGTGAATGAATCTAATGCAAGTTCAATGTAACTTTTTCAGAACAATTCCAATATATAAAATGTTCATCAAATATTTTTCCTCATGGTTAATGTTTATATATTCATATATATGATTAGTTTTACATTCACCAGAGTACCAGCTCTGCCCCTCACCCACCCAAGTCCCTTATTTCATAAATGCAGGTTGCTCAATCCTAAACCTATACATTCCCTGATTTTCCAGTGACCCATTTCTCTGATGGAGAATCTTTTGTCTCTTGGGTGTTCTTCACAAAGAATCTTGTTGCTATTAAACCCGCAGTTGATCCATTCCCTTATCTAAAGGATCTGTAATTTTCTGACTTCCCACTGCAGTCGCTGCACTGCTCATTCAGCTAATTGCCTCATATCACTATCTGGGTTACTTTCAATCTCATGTATTTTTTTCATAGAAGGTGACTGTTCTGTTATATTGAGTACTTTCTTCCTTACAATATCCTGAATTTCTGGACTAGGCCATTGTATTTTGATTTCAACAGGTATATTTTTATTTCAGTATCCTGGATGTTCAGACCAAACAATTTCTTCTTTTAGACTAGGTTCTGCATTAATACACATTGGTCTGCCTTTCATGGAGCTCTATACAGCTCTTCTTCATTTTGGACAAGGAAATCCTTCCGCTAAGTTTGTTTATATATCTGAGTTGAGTATATCAGCTCTCTACTTCAGCTAGCTGATTATGTTGGACATTTTAATTCACCGTCTGTGGAAGCACTCTCTGTGGATGTTTTTTCTGGTGAACGAGACATTCTTAAATGTTCAGTTGTGTTACTGGAGGATTTCTTCTAACTCAGCAATGTCTCTCTTATGAACATTGATGATTCTGGTTGAAAGGGCCATGGTTTGCAGTGTTCTTTGGTGACGTTAGGAAGGGCTTGCTGATGAAGGGCTTATGCCCGAAATGTTGATTCTCCTGCTGCTCAGATGCTGACTGTGCTTTTCCAGCACTACACTCCCAACTCTGATCTTCAGCATCTGCAGTCCTCACTTTCTCCTCCTTGATATTAGGAATTGAAAACATTTCCACCAGTCCTGTAAATTCTGTGACTTAATTCCTGTTTTCAGCATGCAATAACTGCTACGCCAACATCAGTAATTTCCATGGATTCTGTCTTGTTTTTGTATTCCACTCTGAGTGTAGGAAGTGAAATGAAATCCTTTATCAACTACTCTCTGGGCAGTCTGTTGACAATTGTTTGTTTCCGGACCAGTTATTCTTGGGGAACTAATCAAATTCCTTCTGCTCCTGAAAAGGTGTTGCAGCAGTCTCAATAGTGAACTACATTCACATTTTCACTCTTGTTCACTGTCTGTTGCTGTGCTGCTTACGGAGGCCAGTTAGTTAGGTTGGTCAAATGGGAGAAAATACGGATTGCAGATCAGAGTCGAAAAGTGTGGTGTAGGAAAAGCACAGCAGGTCAGGCAGCATTCAAGGAACAGTAGAATCAAGGTTTCGGGCATAAGCACTTCATCATGGCTGTTTTGGAAATAGAGTGATGCCAACAGCATGTGTTACCATGAAGGACACTTCCTCTTAATCTCTGCCTTCGTCTGAGGCATGGTGACCCTCATGTCAAACCACCACCAAAGCGTTATGGTCTGGTTAGATGATGGCAACTTCACTTTGGTACTTGTAGATATCTTTGATCGTGAGAGTTGTTCCAGTGGGACAATGTGGTTTCAACTTTGTAAGTTGTAACTTCTTTTCTTCAGAAATGGTGTCGGGTTGGACAGAACAATTCCTTTGGGACTACTCTCTTGAACTCAGTGATGGCACGCCATTGGCAACTCATGCAAGACTGTTCAACTTTCCACTTAAAGACTGTTACATCACCTGATTGGGTGCAGTTATTGCAACTTCAACATGAACTCTTTCAGAATGATGTTTTTGTACAAAAAACACAACTTCTTTGTCCATCACGTCCTGGAGTGGGACTTGAATACGGAGCTTCTGGTTCAGAGGCAGGGATGCTACCCAATGCACCATAAGGTCTCCAGTTGCTTTTCGCTGATCCCTGTGGGACTTTCTTTGCTGTGTGGATGGCACTCCAGCTTTGACAAACTTTGCTTTTTTTCAGATTTTCAAATCCACTTCAGACAGTTACTGCCTGTTCCATGCCTTCCTACCGTTGCATAAAAATCACCTCATAGCAGGAGATCCAAAATCTTCCTGAAATCTAAATGCATGGGATACTTGTTGTCATTATCTTCCTCAGTATTGTGAAGAACTTCTAAAAGGCAAGATTTCTTTCCAACAGTTCATGTAAATGCCTCTTGCCATTCTACATCTATTTCATTATCCCCTGCCTAGATTGTGCACGTGTTCCTTTTAGAGATTGGTCGTATATTAACAGCACTAAACATAACAATAATAAATGGTCACTTTCACTAGCCACTTTTTACAGTTCTCTCATATAAACCTATTCAAGCTGAATACATTTCGCTTCCTCAGACTATCTTATAGACTCTCTATATTTTTTATGTAAGGCAGACTTCCTCTGCCTTATTTAAAACATATATCTCTTTAACTGCTTCCTCTGTTCCCTCTGAATCAAGAACATCTGAGCAGACCCCACAATGCCACTCCACTTCCCCACCCTCACCCCCTTCAACTTCCTTGAACTCAAACAACAAAAAAATAATAATTTGTGAGATCTATTCCTTGGTTATTTGATATGTCACCTTTGGGATCTTTCAATGGCTTCACCATTTTCATTTTTACCTGACTTGCTGTGAAGTAAGGTCAGGGCAGGAAAACACATAGAAACAGAGTCATAACATAAATAGGTTCAATATAAGAAATTGAAAGAGCGAGGAAAAGGTCAAAGTTCAAAGTAACTGGCTGAGAATGAAGAAGCTTTAATGAAATAAAAAGGAAATGGGCCTGAAAAATGGAAAAGAACAATATTTCAAACAGGAGGTCATTAGGCACGAAACAAGACATATTTCTATATGAGGTAAAGGGGCATATCTTGAGCCCGAGTTCACAATAAGTAATTAAAGTGAATGTGAGATATTAGAAAAGAGTACAACATAAATTTAGGACTAGTGATCCAAATAAAGATTAAGTAGGGAAGTGAACGATAGGAAAGAACTATGTGCAAAATAAACAACAAAGAGTTAGTCACATCAGTAGGAAAAACAACTAATTTGAAGAAAGAATAGGTGTGATTAAATTTTGCAGAGGAGGATATAATGAGGAAGATACCAGATGAGTAACATCTGTCATAGTCAACTATACCTTCACTTACAGGTCCACCTTTTGCCTTCTTATTCATTCTATGCTATTCACAATGTATATTAATGATTTAGATGAGGGAATTAAACAGAATTTCCAAGTTTTACACAAAGTTGGGTGGGAAGGTGAGCTGTGAGCAGGATACAGAGATGCTTCAGTGTGATTGAACAAGTTAAGTAAGTGACCAAACGCATGGCAGGTGAACTATAAAACAGATAAATGTCAGATTATCCACTTTGGTAGCAAAAAACAGGGAGATTTTTGCCTGAATGGTGACAAGTTGGGCAAGGCAGAGGTGCAATGAGACCTGTGTGTGCTTGTACATCAGTCGCTGAATGTAAGCATGCAGATGCAGTGTGTGATGTTGGAGGTCTTCATAGTGGAAGGATTCAAGCACAGGAGCTGGAATGTCTTGCTACAATTGTGCAGGGCCTTGGTGAAAGCAAACCTGGAGGACTGAGTGCAGTTTTAGTCACTTTATCTGAGAAAGGATGGTCTGGAAAAGATGGGGTGTAACAAAAGACTGATGTATGAACAGAGACTGCAACATTTAGGACTATATTCAGTGGAATTTAGAAGAATGAGATGGGTTCTCATCGAAACCTATACAATTTTAAAGGGAGTAGGCAGGATAAATGCAGGAAGGATCTTCCCAAAGATCAAGGAGTCTAGGACCAAGCGTCACAGTTCAAGGATACAGGGTAGGCCATTTAGGACTGAGATGAGGAGAAATATCTTCACCCAGGAATGCCCTGTCATAGAAAATTGATGAGTCAAAACATGGAATGTTTTCAAGAAGGAGTTGCATATAATTCTTAGAGCTAAAAGGAATATAAAGTGTAGAGGGAGAAAGCGGGAACGGGGTACTGACTTGGATGACCAGTATGACCATGTTGAATTGTAGAGAGGTCTTGAAGGGCCAAATGGCCACTCCTGCTCCTATTTCCAATGTTTCGACGTTCCTATTCCATTACAGTCTAACTTGCATCTTTGTCATTTAAGCTCTGCTGCCTTTCATCCATTCATAGATCCTCTCGTTTGTGCCCTCTCTCAGCTTTCTCTGCCGTCATGATTAGAACCTGTTACATCTCTTTATTTCTAATGCTTATGAAAGATCAGTATCTAAATCACAACTCCATTTCTTCTCCATTTTTATTTCAGATTTCCAGCATTTACAGTATTTTCCTTTGTTATACCACATGAGTATTTCACTTTGGTTTTCACTGAGATTCTGGATAATCAGAATGAAAATGTATTAGAGGAGCAGACAAGAGTAACTAAAATGAATGATAAAGTCACTGGAACTCACTGTGGAGAAGACACTGGGCTTTGAGATGAGTACATCTTAAAATTCTGAGGGAAATCATCAAAAAAGAGCTGTTGATGAACTAACATCTTAGATAGGGAAGTTTGGCAAAGAATTAGAGAGTTTACATGATATATCATTCTTTAAAAAGGTGAAACTACCAATCCATTCACCAGACACATTAACATTGGTAATATGCTATTCAGGGTCTCTATGAATGCTCAGAAACACACAGTCTAATGAATGCCAGCCTGCACGTATTGTAAATAGTAAACCATTTGAGATAAACATGGGAGCTTGTAGTAAGAGTTAACAGTATATTAATAAAGAAATACTGTAATGTTAATTACATTGGTTTTCAAAAGGTAATGGAAAGGGGCTTTGGTTGGAGGTCTGTGGATAAAATTAAAGTGCAGTGTATTTAAGGAAATGTGACAGCATGTTTCAGGAGCTAGTTAAAGAACAGTTAACAAGACACAGACAGCAGCTAATGGATTTTTTTTCACTTGTGAACAGTGGTATTCCTCAAGAGGTCAGTATTAGGGCAATTGGGCTTTACACAATATAAAAATGATTTGAACTTAGCTGGGGGAAGGCAGAACATCAATATACCAAATATATAAAACCAAATAAGATAAAGAATGTTGGCTTAAACAAAGCAGCTGATTAGGCCACAATTAAACATTGGCTTCAATTATGGACACCCTACCATAAGAAGGATGTCAAAGCCAATGAGGTGGCATAGGATAAGAGCAGAAACAAATATAACCATTGGTTATAAGGAGAAATTGGAGATACTAGTTATTCTTTTCACTGAAGTAAAGAAGATTAACAAGGAAATCAGGCACAGCAATTCAAAATTCAAAATTATATTTATAAGATTAATAGGGTAAAACTATTTTCACTGATCAATGAGCCACTAAATATAGAGCATAAATTTAAAATCATTGCAAAGAAATGAAAAAAAAATGAAAAAATGTGCAGAAAAATTTATTTTTGACCTGAGATTAGTTAGTGCATGAAATGCGTGACCAGAAACAAGAGTAAAAGGAGAATCCAAGGGCTCCTGTAATGAAGTGGTAGTGTCCCTAGCTCTGAGCTGGGGCCATGGTTCAAGTTCCGCCTGGTCCAGAGGTGTGTTCGAACATCTATGAACAGGTTGATTCAAAATATCTAAAATAAGAACACAATACAACTTGCAAAAGAGAAGTAGATAAATATAAAACAATTGAACAATTACAAACAAATGGGATTAAAATGACACCTTTTTGTGCTAGATTCTGATATTTGCATGATTAATTGCTGCTTCTCTCAATGTCCCTGATTAGTTTAACTTCACTGTTATGCTAATTCTTCTGACCAGTCTCTTATTCTCATTTGCCTTGTTTACATATGCATCTTGTTTACCTGAATCTTTAAATTTGAAGACCAATCAGATTTTCATTAAAGAAGTATCTTTTATACAAGCACATTATCACATCCATAATGTGTCCTAAAACACTTTACCAACAGTAGGTTATATTTGGCACTAAAATGACTGTTATTATACATTCAAATACAGCAGCCTATTTACACATAAATTCTCACAAATAAATTATCAGATAAAACACCTTAAAAGTATTTCACAGCTACATAGAGCATCAGACTAACTTGTGATCATAAAAGTGTTTTATTAGTCTTCTTCAAAATCAGTTTCTGATGATATTGGCTGAGAATGGAATATTGCTTAAGTCACTGGAAGTCTGCCTGCTCTTCTTCAACAATATCATAAACTCACTCACACACTGCTCAAGTAGGTACCGCCACCCTTAATTTCTCACTTGGAAGACATCTCAGACAAACCAGAGCTTCCTCAGAATTAACAGCTAGATTGAACTTGGTTCTTGCTGAATTAAAGATGAGAGCAAACAGAACACCATGAGACATATGAACAGATTTAGGACACTCAGCGTAACCAGAAACAAGAGTAAAAGGAGAATCCAAGGGCTCCTGTAATGAAGTGTACTCCACCACTTGATTAGGGTTATATATTTCTCAGCCCTGTCCTCCTGCCCTCTCCCCATAACTGTTGATCCCCTTACCAATCAAGAACTTACCTACTTCTGTCTCAATGACTTGGCCTCCACAGCCCTTTGCAACAATGAGTTCAAGAGATTAACCACCCTCTAGCTAAAGAAATTCCTCCCCATCTCAGTTCTAAAGGGTCATCCTTTCATTCTGAGGCTTTGCCCTCCAGTCCATGACCCTCCTAATAGTGGAAACATCTTCTCAATATCCAATATTCCGTAAGTTTCATCCTTCTAAACTCCATCAAGTACACAGTGCTGCCAATAAAACTAAGCAGAGACTTCCTATTACTTCCATTATTGTCCATACTGGTCTTATTGCTTGTTGACCTTTCTTCCAGAGAGTTATATTTCTATATTGCATTCTTTTTATACATTTCAAAAGATAGGCCAGCCTGGTTTCTCTAGTTTTCTTGTCCATCTAATATCATTAAATCATCCTTCATAAGTTGCCTTTTAAAGTTGATTTTTAAAAATATAATTAGTTGTGTTCCCATCATAAATGTAACATTAAAGTTTCCATACGTGGTCACTACTGCTGTCATGTTCTCTGAATCTGACCTGCTCTGCCCTCTCCTGGCTGTTATTTAAAATCAGGTTCCATATCACCCATGGGTCATGGGAATTTATTGACCTATCATTTTGTGCACCAATTCCAATTTGGGTTCAGAAAAATATTTTTGCTCTCATTGCACCCTTTAGAGATTCTAAATCTGTTGCAAGTACAATGAGGAACTGTAACAATTACATTTCTCACTATACACACTTCTGGTGGTACAATTTGGTATCCTGATCTAGATTACACTCCAGTCTCCCCACTACTCTTGACCCACTTCAATTTGCCTATCGGAGCAACAGATCCACATCAGGTGCCATATCACTTGCTCTTCACTTCTCCCTAGAACATCTTGACACCAAGAACAGTTGTGTAAGAATCCTTCTCATTGATGACAGTTCAGCCTTCGACACTATTGTCTCCTTGAGATTGATTACTAAACTTAGTGATCTCGGACTAAGCCCCACTCTCTGCAACTGAATCCTCAGTTTCCTAACCCACGGGCAACAGTCAGTGAAGATTGGGAACAATATTTCATCCTCACTAACACTCAACACTGGAGCTCCCCAGGGATGCGTACTCAGCCCCTACTGTACTCATTGTGTATCCATGACTGTATCGCCAAATACCAGACTATTGCCATTTACAAGTTCTCTGATGACACCACTGTAGTCGGTTGAATCTCAGATAGCGACGAAATAGATGACAGACGGGAGGTGGAAGACATAGAAAAATGGTGCCCTGAGAACAATCTAGCTCTCAATGCCAGCAAAATCAAGTAACTCATTATTGACATTCAGCTGGATGTTACTCATTCCCCCCCTACACATTAGCAGCACAGAGGTGGAACGAGTGGAGAGTGTCAAGCTCTTGGGAGTGGTCATCAACAGCAAACTTTCCTGGACTCTTCATGTGAACGTACTGGTTACAAAGGCCCAACAATGTCTCTTCTTCCTCAGGCAGCTGAGAAAATTTGGCATGATGGCAAATACACTTGCCAACTTTTATAGGTGTGCCATCAAGAGCATTTTGTCTGGATGTATCACAACTTGGTTTGGCAACTGTACCATTCAAGATCGGAGACGGTTACAGAGAGTGGTGAACTCGGCCCAGACAATCACAAAGACCAGCCTCCCATCAATAGAATCCATCTACCAGGCCCGCTGTTGAGCAAAGGCCGCCAGCATCCTCAAAGATCCATCCCACCCTGGCAATGATTTTCCACAATCTCTACAACCAAGGAGAAGGTACAGAATCCTGAACACATGCATCAGCTGATTTCAAAACAGTTTCTACCCTACTATTGTTGGAATACTGAATGGATGCAGAAACTCTTAGCATTCGTCTGTACCTGTGCTTTTGTTTTGCTGCTGTTTACCTATTATTTATTTATCTATGCTCTTTTACTGTGTGATCTGCCTGTATTGCTCACAAGACAAAGCTTTTCACTGTGTCTCGGTACACGTGACAATAAATTCTGTTCAATTCCTCCCTTTTACATCTCTCATTCCATTTATTTTACCCACAATCAGAATATGCATTGCCAACTCAATTATAATAAAGTTAATTTGCACATAAAAGGGTACATACCCTATTAGTCTGCTGTATCTATTCCTGATCATCAAGATCTGCAAGGAGGCCTTATAGAACATTGAATACTTCCAATACCTTGATAATGTCCTGTCGTCCAAAGCAGCTATTGATGAAGAGATACAACATCGCTTCCAGTGTGCTTGCGCAGTCTGCAGCCACTTGAGGAAAAAGCTATTAGAGAACAATAACATCAGATCTGACACCAAGATCAGGGTTTACAGAGCAGTGGTGGTTCCTGCCCTCCTATGTGGCTCTGAGGCATGGACTGTCTATAGCAGAGTCCTCAAGGTACTGGAGTAGTAACAATAATGCTGCCTGCGCAAGATCCTGGGAATCTGCTGGGAAGAAAGATACACCAATACTAGCCTCTTTGACCAAGCCAATATCCCCAGCATTGCGGCACTGACCACCCTTGATCAGCTGCGACAGGCTGGGCACGTTGTCTGCGTGACCAAAATGAGACTCCCCAAGAGGGTGCTCTACTCCCAACTTCAAAATGACAGGCGAGCCCAAGGTGGGCAGAGGAAGGGCTTCAGTGATACCCTCAAGACCTCACTGGCGAAGTACAGTCTTTCCCACAGACACCTAGGAATCACTGGCCCAAAACTGTCCAAAGTGGAGGAACATCTGGGAAGGTGTCGAGCACCTCGAGACTTGCCACCAAGACAAAAATGGAAGCCAGGCAAGAACAGTGAAAGGAGCACATTGCCACACTAATCCCCCACTCATCTCTTCCCATGACCATCACCTGCCCAAGTGTAACATTGGCCTGTACAGGAGAAAGTGAGGACTGCAGATGCTGAAGATCAGAGCTGAAAAGTTTGGCGCTGGAAAAGCACAGCAGGTCAGGCAGCAGCCGAGAAGCAAGAGAATCGACATTTCAGGTATGAGCCCTTCATCAGGAAGTTTGGTCTGTACAGCCATTTATAGACTTACCCGGAGAGTGAAAGAGAGTCTTCCTTGTCTGTGAGGGACTGCCAATGATGATGACCTAACTCCATAAAATTAGCAAAATTGTATCATTATTGGATCACTCTCTATCGAACAGAATATCTCAGCTTCACTCTCCAGTAAGGATCTCCTGATTGCCAATGTTCAAGAACTAAACCTGTACGTGTTGTCAGCTGGACAGGAGGGCTGTACTGCCATCTGCCAAAGAATTTCTACCAGAAGAGATACTGGCTCCTGAATGCATCAATATTTGGATGAATGTTCTTTATTTATACTATAAACTAATTTTGGGAGAATATCATTCCTTTTAAAGATGCTTTAGCAATAGCATACTTAAAACACAGATATTTAAAACATAGCCGATTAAAACAGCATTTCATTTTTATTCAGGCCAAATTTCCTTCCTCACAATGAAGGTACCTTCTGAAGGTTTCTAAATTAATTAAAATATTTTTCTAATTATTGGTGTCCACAGATGCAGGTCATCATTGTGAAGATGAATTCCCTCCAGCAGAAAGCCTGTAGAGATACCATTATCAATGGTATCTCTGATTGGACCCTCCAGCTGGGACAGAAAGGCACAAATAACCAAAGTTTTGCTATCTTCCCTGCTCTTGGGGATCTGTTGGACTTTAGCTGCAGCTTGCAGCCAGCTTGTCACCAAGAAGATCCCAGTGGCATCCCCACTCCAGTCGAATAAACTGCTGGCACTTGTGAGCAGGTGACCACTACCATTGCTTATCAACCTCTGGCACAATTGCCAGTGGTGGGAATCTGTTCACTAGCTAACCTGACGAGTCATTCCATCAAAAGATCACTCTCCACTGACAACCAAAGCCACACAGCTTGTAAAATTCCACCATACTTATAAAGCTCATTACATAGTGTCTACCATTAGATGTTATTCTGAGATTGGACAGCATTTATTTGATAACCTTCAGTGCAAAGAATTCGGCTGACAACCAATTTAGGATTGTTAGCTGGGCTCCCTGTGTGGTGGACCTGCATGTATTGGAAGCTATATATTTTAATATAAAGACCCTGTTACATAAAAACTGGGAGCAGGAGTAGGCAATTCAGCCCCTCAAGCCTGTTCTGCCATTTAATACGACTGATCTCATTTAGGCCTCAACTGCACTTTCCTGCTCACTTTCTATAAACCTCAACCCATTGCTGATTAAAACTCTGTATATCTCCATCTTAAATTCACTCCATGTCCCAGCATCGACCAGACTCTACGGTAAAAAATTCCAAAGATTTACATCCCTTTGGAAGAAATAATTTTTCCCCATTTCCATTTTAAATCTTCCATATACAAACCACTGTAGAGAAAAATCTGAAATGACAATAGCCACCTTAACAGATGAGATCACATAAATACCAAATGGAGTAGAATAACAATGCTCCACAGGAATTGCACCGATGCTTAGATTAGATTACAGTATGGAAACAAGCCCTTCGGCCCAACAAGTCCACACCGACCCGCAACCCACCCATACCCCTAACCTAACACTGCGGGCAATTTAGCATGGCCAATTCACCTGACCTGCACATCCTTTGGACTGTGGGAGGAAACCAGAGCACCCGGAGGAAACCCACAAACACACAGGGAGAACGTGCGAATTCCACACAGTCAGTCGCCTGAGGCGGGAATTGAACCCAGGTCTCAGGTGCTGTGAGGCAGCAGTGCTAGCCACTGTGCCACTGTGCCACCCAATGATGTTAGCTAGCACAGTGATGAAACATCTGCATGAAAAGCCACCAGCTCGGCGAGCAAACTGACCAATGCAACCATAACCCGAGCTACAAAATTTTGCAAAAATATTAATAATCTTCTACCCTTCATCCAAAAATTATGACCTATTTTTCTAGGTGGATATACAAGGGGAAATATTCACTCTTTGTCTACATTGTCAATCCCCTTTAGCATCTCATATATCTCAATTAGATCTCTTCTTCTAAATTCCAGACAGTACAGGACTAAATTGCCTGATCTCTCTTCATAAAACAACCTCCTCATCTCTGGAACCAACCTGGTGAACCTCTTCTGAACTGTCTCTGATGAAATCACATCTCCTCCAGTAAGAAGGCCAAACTGTATGCAATGCTCAAGGTAGAGTCTCAATAATGCCTTGTACAGCTGCAGTAACATATCCCCACTTTTATGTTCTATTCCTTTATCAATAAATGCCAAAACTCCATTTTCTTTCTTTAATACATGCTGTATTTGCACATTAGTTTTCTGTTTCATGCACAAGGACCAGATTCCCCTGCATGAAAATGCTCTGAGCTTTCTCTCCATTGAGATAAGTTGCCTTTCTATTGCTCTTTGCAGACAGAAAGAACACACGGTGCCTGTTTCAAATCAACAACACTACCTGTTCTTTCATTTCTCAGACCAATCAGAGTTAGCCTACCTGGTTTAAAATTATAATAAAAAGGGTTCTGGCTCTGCAATGGTCGTATTCCTACATCTGAACCAGGAGGGTTGGGTTCAAGTCCCAGCTGCTCCAGAGGTATGTAATACATTACTTGATTCAAAAATATCTAAAATTTAAAAAAAAGTCTGGCACTTGACTGTCAAACAGCATTAGTGTATGTATTCAACATGACAAGAACTTCCACTAATCAGAATCCACTGGTCAACCATTCAACACTCTCCCCTTATGCTGTAGAAATGCTGGTTTTCCACTTGCTTTGGTATTCTTATGAATGAAAATGAAAAACAAAATGTGTCTATCTTCAGCAATACTCTAGTTATGTTTTGCTAAACGGAACAGTCTAACCTCAGCTCTCGCAGCCTGGTAAGCAACAGTATGATCTAGCATGACAATCTGTAACCTCACGGCACAGCCTAAACCCATATTCATGATTATCATCAAACCAAGCCACAAAACCGGTTTCAATACAGACTGTAGATGAGTGTGCCAGGAACATTACTTAGCTTTCTTTAGGAAGAAAAACAGCGTCAAGCTGCTCAATGAACTATCATTTCTAAAAGTACTAGAAAAGGTACCATTTATAGTGGAAAGACAACCCCTCCACTGGAACATAATAAGTCAGAAAATCACATTGAGATTGGATTGTGAAGTTATGATGAGTGACAAAAGTTTAGTCAAAGAGGAATGTTTTAATTTATTAAAGGAAATAAGAGAAGTGGAGAAACAAATCAGTGAGAGCGAAACTCATTCCTGCACTTTCCCAGTCACAGTAGCTTTCTAAGATTATACATGGGATAAAAACTGGACCCTGCTGACCCTGCAAAATAGCCACAATGGGAGCCAATTGTATAAAGCAATATCTTGCATCCTAGGATGTCCAAATGATGTCTGAATCCACATTGGCTCAAGCCATTAATTCTATGCCCAAGGTACTCCTAAAGTGGCATGAGGCTTCTTGGTCATGCAAGTAAGAAACCTAATAGCTATCTTTACTCTTTTCAGAGGAATTCAGTAGCTTTGAGATTCTCCCTTTAATTGGCACCACAAAGAACTTTTTCTTTTTGGTTTGTGTGGATCCAGATGGAGCAGGTGTGCTTTTGACAGCATCATAATCCCAGTCTACATTCCAATCCATTTCCTCTCTTCAGTTTTCTTTGAACCACTGATGATGAGGTATGTGGTGCAGCACAAAATTGAGAAAATGGGAACATTTCCTGTGGAGAACAAAATGACTCTGGCAGCTTATTCAAGTAATGTCGTCAGTGAAGCCTTCTTTTGGCCCAGCCTTGGGCCTGTTGTTGGGAAGTGAGGTAAAACATCAAGGAAGCTTTTGGTTCAGGGTGATATTAAGGACGCTTGAAAAATTGAAGCCAATTAAATTAATGGCAAAGCTCACCATTGGCTAAAGTCATACATAGCTCAAAGAACTAAGGATTTGTTGATGGCAGTTGGAGGCCAAGCATTCCAACTCAAGGAATTCACAACTGGAGCTCCTCAGGTTAGTGAATTATCTTCACTGATCATTAATGACCTTACTTACAATATAAGTTAGAAGTGGAAGTGATATTTAGTATCATTTACACCTCCACAGATACTTAAGCAATTTGTGTTTTCATGCTGCAAAACCTTGACAACATTCAGACTCAGGCTGATAAATGGCAAGTAATATTTGTGACACACATGTCAGCCAGTGATCAACTCCAACAAAATAGGATCTAACTATCTCCCCATGACACCCAATTACATTACAATTACCAAATCATGCACTATCAACACCCTGAGAATCACCTTTGACCAGGAACTTAATCTGATCAGTCACATGTGGCTACAAGGACAGCTTGGAGGATTGGGAATTTTGTGGCAGGTAACTCACGTCCTGATTCCTGAAAGTATTCCTGCCATCAACAAAGCCTGAGTTAGGAGTTTGGCAGCATTCTCTCCACTTGCCTAGATGAGAACAGCTCAATAACACACGGGAGGCTCAACACCATACAGGACATGGAAGCTCCCTTGATAGGCATGATACATAAACGTTCCCTTTACGACTGGCATATAATAACCCCTCTATTTTTTTTTTGTTGTGTGCTGCCTGTTTATTTGAACTTCTTAAAAATAATTTTGTGCAGTCTTGCATATCTTAATAATAATGATTTGTCAGCAGCATTGCATAGTGCTCTCTGAGTTCCATGTTTGTACATATGCAGGTTACAAGGAGCAGGGCTAGGGAGTCACAGCAGCAGTGTGTGCCATCTACAGGATGCACTGCAGCAACCCACCAAGGTATCTGTGATAACACCTTCCAAGCTCATAATCTCTTCAATGAGAAAAATGAAGGCAGCAGCCACATGGGAACACCACCAACTGCAGGTTCCACACCAAGTTATACACCGCCCTGAACAGGAACTATATTTCCGTTCCTTCACTGCTGCTGAGTCAAAATCATGAAACTCCCTCCCTACACAATATGGACAACTATAGTTCATGACGGTGGTTCACAACCATCTCTCAATCAGGGATAGTCATTACATCTTACCTAGTGAAGTCAATTACATCCAAATAACAAGAAGAAAAACTTACTTTATGCGTAATTATAGTTTAATCTCTGACAGCAGGTCTATAGTGGCTTCATGTCTTTCTAAATAATCTTTCCAACTGGTCTCTGAACTAAAAGCAGAATGATCCCATAGAATGATGAATGTGTTTGCACGATCACAAAGAAAATAACTTTAGTGCAATAATGATCTTTTTTTTAGTGTTTTTTGCTTCTGAGTATCTATTCATCATCAAAAAAAAATTTTGTCTGCTTTTGTCTATCTGGCATCCTAAAAAAACACAATTCACCCATATCACTCACATTCCTACTTTTCATAGAATCATTGAATCCAAAGAGTGTAGAAAGAAGCCATTCAGCCCATCAAGTGCACATCAATCCTCCAAGAGTATCCTGCCTGGATCCACATCTTCTCCCTGTAACCCCACATATTACCATGTGTAATCCACCCCTGGGCACTATGACAAATTTCCACATAACCTGCACATCTTTGACTGTGAGAGGAAACCAGAACACCTGGAAGAAACTCACATAGACTTGGGAAGAACACGCAAACTTTACACAGTCACCCAAGGCTGGAATTGAACCTGGGTCCCCAAAACTTTGAGGCAATAGTGCTAACCACTGAGCCACCATACCACTCAGTTGGGCTCCTGAGAAATAAACCAGCAGATGGATGATCCTGTTTTCCCAACCAATGCTGGCAAAAGAATGACGGGCTCCAGACGCTGCCTCCTTGTGGTCATTCAATTAATAGATTAGGAGTTGTGCTGTACATAAGTTACATTTCCCTCTCAAATCATTGTACAATATGTGGCATACAATGTCATATGTTAAATTACAGAAACATACACAGAAGGTTTGAAGTAATTCTGTACATTTGGATGGTAAGCACCAGATTATTCACTGGCAATAGTCCAATGAGAGATAGAACATTGCAGCTAGATTTATTTCATGAATGAGAACAATTCCATGCCTGCAATGTTTATGAATTAAGGGACTTTCACGCTTGAGAAATAAAGCTAATAGTTTACTGCTACCCATGCACAACCCTAGATTTATACAACAGGCAGCTTGATAAATCCCATTAGATAAGAAGGTGATGTCCCAGCCAAATGTGATACAAAACTTATCACATGATGTGACAGCATCGCGTTTGGAACGACTTTTCCTTCTTCGATTACTGCAGTAAATCTGCATGAGTCTGGTGGTTTACAGCGATAGTACCAGATTTATGGTCTGCTCTATGGAACTAAATTGGCAAAAGTGTTGTTTCTTTCTGTACAGCAGCCAGTGGTAAACTCTGTAATTTTCAGGCTGTATTTTCACTTACTATAACAACATACCTTGGCACTTTGATGCTCTCCCAATATCTAGTCATATTTTCAATTTTATCCTTATATACATATGTATATAGTTCCATCCTGCATAATTTTCAAACACATACTGCACCTACAAATAATGAAAATTATTAAAAGTGAAATGTGCAAAGTATCAGCCTGCACCAGTTAATTACCCGGAAAACAGTGTGTTCATGGTGCACATTGAGGGAATCCCGTGTACACTGAAGACCCTGTGAATATCTGTACAGTAGGGGTGGCAAAACATTTTGTAAACCCTTGCCTGCAGAATGAATAGGTTCTCATCTAGATTAAGCCAAAAAAAGGCTTTTTCTTTCAAATGTGTTAATCAAGAGTGCACCTCTATCTGAAGAGACACCCTCTGTCTTAACTTCTATCCCATTAGTGACCACAATTGCAAACAATTTGTTACAACTGTTTAATTAATTGTGTGTAGTACAGAGAAGATGAGTTGCTGATTTGACTTGCCAGGATGGTTAGGATGGTGGGGGAGCTGCACATTGTTTCTCCTGAACATGGGTTCAGTCTACAACAACCAGAATAAAAGATAAATGCTCAATGATTCCCTTACGAAAGAAGCACAGAACTGACAGAATTTGTGAATTTAATAAATTAATCTTGATTAAAATGCTTCATGTCCGAACAGAGGTGAAAATAAGTTCACAAGGTATAACAAGGAATTATATACATAGTGACTTTTTATACATAGAACATAGTCCCCGATAGAACGTTCCTTAATTGAAACAAATGTTTAACAACATGGAGGACTAAACTTCATAGTTCTGAAAAGTGGGACAAGGATTATGATGCTGTTAGTTCTCCTATATTGATAACAAGCCGGGACAGAGTGCTAATTTTACGTTGTCTGCTCATTTCAATGATTTCACTGTTTGGCTGGCAGAAACGTTGTTATTGTTCAGCTCGATGTATCAGCAGAATGCCAATATAGCCTGCACTTCCGAAAATTAGCCTGCAACTTTTAAAGCGACGATGTATTTTGGCTAGACAGGTATTGGTAATTGTGTGAGCAGCAAATCTATCCTGGAAAATACTGAAAAATGATACAATTTGGGAGATAGCCCATTCTGGATTTTAGTACACTGCAATAGAGGTGCATGGACAAGATGGAGAGGATGAAAGATGTCCTGTACTCAGATAGGCATAAGCTCAGAGGCAGTGGGTGTAAATGGCCGTGAAGGTCAATGCAAGATGTCAATTCTCGAGATCAGGATGCAGTGCTGCAACCAGTTCAACAGTCTCATGCAAATGGTCAAGATCAATGACTATACCTTCAAAAGCTCAGTTCCTTCAGAACTCTGAGGAAGGGTCACCAGACCTGAAATGTTACCTTTAATTTCTCTTCATAGATTCTGTCAGACCTGCTGAGTTTTTCCAGTAATTTCTGTTTTGTTCCTGATTTACAGCATCCACACTTGTTTTGGTTTTTATTTAGCTTAATTGTCTGTTTTTCTTTATTCACAACTTGTTGATCCAGGAAGTAAAGTGAGTTTTTCCTCAAATAACTGAGGTTCTGACAAAATGTCAATGGAGTGCCAATTCATGCTCAGTTGTTTGGTTATAGCTTTATTGTGCTGTTCAAATATCAATATAACAATCTTATTACCATGTAGTGCTTTTCCTGTGTTTTTAATTTTTTTTTGCTCTTTCTTTATTCTCTTATTATTGCTATCAAAGCAGCAGACATTTGCCCATGTAAGAGTAATGATGTGACACATATTTTATTTTTGTTTTTGCACCTTTTTCTAAAAGTAAGATTATGGAATCAACTGACTTCTCCATGTAGGTGAGGTCATATTCATAGAGAAAATTTTCAGTGTCTTTCTTCTGTGCTTTGTTTCAGGATTGTTCTATGAGATTGGACCTGTCTTCTGCACTTGCAAAACATTTGTTTTTCTTTTTAAATTGGACCAGTTGTAGCTTCCTTTATTTTATGAGGGAGAAAGTACTCACAAATGTTTCTTCTCCATTGAGGTAACTGTGTTTTCATACAGGTTCCAGCACTTTACTTGTGGTTATAATTTTAATTTCAGTTCTGAACTCAGGGAATGACAGTTAGGAAGAAAGATCCTCACCATTGTCACTGCTGCTATTACCTTTTAGCACCAACCAGCCACCATTAACTAGTTTCCACCATTAACTAGCTGCCCCCATTGGGTCTTAGTGCCCACTTGCTACCATCATAATGTGGCTTCTTGGGTGTGATATGGTCTGCCTCATATGTTAGCTTAAATAATAGGTGCCTCAGAGGCTGGATTGTTATGAAAACAGAGATCTTGAGGTTTATTAACAACATGAACTATTTACCTTCCTTAAAGGTACACTGTCTGTCTGGTTTGGAATCTATGCAATAATGGAGTGCTCAAAGCCTTCCAAATTGCTTGCTGTATCTGTATAATAGCTTTCTGTACTTCGTTTAGATGAATATCCAGTTTTTTTCCGACTACCAACACTTCCTAGTCATGCAAAATAACTTCTGCTTTATTATTTATCCAACCAACATGGATAACTTGATTTTCTCCACATTGCCTATTATGTTCTTTCCCACTCATTTCACTTGTCAATATATTTTTGCAGCGTATCTGTGTCCTTCCACTACTAACATTCCCACAAAATGTTGCATTGTCGGCAGCTGTGGATGCATTACATTTGGCTGGCATTAGCTAAATCATTAGTATAGATTATAAATAGATGAACCCAGAATGGTTCCTTGGAGTACCCCATTATTTATAGTCTGCCAATGTGTATTTCTTAGTTTCTTTATTTTGCACAGTAACCAGTCTACAATCCACGATGATACATGGAATCACCTAAGCTCTAATTTATAATAATATCCTAAAATGCTTTTTTTGAAAATTTGAACTAGTCCATCCACTAGATCCCACTTATCTGCCCTGCTAGTTATAACCTCAAAAAACTTCTAATAGATCTGAAAAACACAATTTTCCTTTCATAAATCCATGTTGAATCTGCTGTAATATATGATGATTTTCTAAGTGCAGTGTTAACCAGGCTCTTAATAAAGGATTCTAGCATTTTGCCCACTACTGATGTCAAACTAACTGGCTTACAATTTCTTAATCTCTTTCATTCCCTCCATTCTTAAATTGTGGGTGTATATAATATTTTTTAGTCTGTAGCAATCATTCAATTCTAAGGCATTCTGGTGGAACAAAACCAACAGACCTGCTATCTTTGTAACCACCTCTTTTAAAACCCCAGGACACACACAAGCAGGACCAGAGGATTTGACAGCTTCTATTTTCATTATGTCTTTCTGTACTATTTATTTACTAATAATAAATTCTTTAAGGTCCTCATTTTCACTAACCCTTGGTTCACATTATTTCTGGAATGTTCATTGTATCTTCTACCATGAAGACAAATAATTTGTTTAAGGCCTGTTCAATTTCCGTATTCAATATTACAATTTCACCTCTCTCTCTCATATGAAACCACACTTCTTTTCACTAATCTCTTCTTTTTACATACCTAGAAAATCTTTTACAATCTATTTTTATGTCATTTACAAGCTCACCCTCAAAGCCTTGTTCTCTGTCTTTAAAAAAAGTTTTGGTCCGAATTCTAAAATAATACCAAATCTTATTGATCTTGCGAAAATATTATAAGCCATTTTCTTTAGTCTAATAACCACTTTTAAACACGATTGGACCGCTTTTCCAATAGAGTTTGTATTGTTAAGGAATTTATATTTATTTTGATTCACAAACATTAGTCTAAATGTTTGCAATTGTTTCTCAGTTTATCTTACAAAATTCCTTGATTTATTCAGGTTTTTTTAGCTTTAACTAAATCACTCTCAAACTCAATGTAAAATTATCATAATATGATCACTCTTTACCAGAAACTCCTTTACTACAGGTTATTAATTAACCTTTTCTGATTGTAAGATCAATCTAAAATAGCCTATTTCCCAGTTGGTAACTCAACAAACATTATTTTGAATCCATGATCTTATCTTTCACTGCCATACACTTCATTTTTCAGCCCCAGCTAAAATCTCCCTTCAGCACACAGTCTGCACACAACACAGATGCCATTTTGGAGCATTAGCAAATCAACACAAATGATCCAAATTTCTTACCTATAGAATCAATTATTTCAGAAAAATACCGAATGGAACTCAAAAGTTAGATTAGATTTTGAAAAGAAAAGGAGTTAGAAAAGTTTTATTCCAAACTTTTGATTTTACCCAATGGAGTATATCCAGTGAATACTCAGCCATAAAGAGCTGGAAGTATCAGGTCTAACGCTCAACTCAACTTGGCTCTGATTCATTACTCTCTGAACTTCACTTTGCATCTTCTGCTATAATAATTCTCATAAGTGGCTTGAATGGAACGTAAAGCCAACACGGACTCATTGGGCCAAATGGCCTGCTTCTGTGTGGCATTTTCCATGTATTTCATGCTCATGAACCAAGATAACTCATATTGCTTTTCCATTCCTCTTATCCCAATCGCAGACAAGGCTTCACCTACAATCCTTATCACATCCCAAACCCTCTTTATATGGAACATCCTTAGAAAGCCATTGCAAAGTCACTAACAACTGCATTTTCAAATGTCAAACTAGCTACCCTCAGACTTGTGTTGCTTCTGCAGGCATCAATCTCTGGAGCCATGACCTTAGATCTCTCTCATCCTCACTCCCTTATGTTCAAGGAGTACAGTTTACAATGCATAGCTAGCTCAACATACATTGTTAGATCTATTGTTAACTGCATATCAGTTGAGGGTTAAGTGTGTTCAGAGGGTGGTGAATAACTATGAATTAATTTTTACTCAATGTAAGAATAAGTTGAAATTGTGACTTTTGGGAATGAGGCACATGTTTGAAATCTGTTTCTGTAAATAAATGCTTATAAAGTTTATCGAGAGTAAGTTCCAGCTCTGCCTCTCACCACAGAACTGTCAGCAATAGAACACTGATTGTACTGTATCACACAATAATCAGCCCTGCTCTCCTTTCACTAAAACTATTCATTAATCCAAGATCACCCGAAAAAACAACATAACAGGGATCTTTTCATCCAGCATGCAAATTTTCTTAAATGCAAATTTCCTGCCCTCAACACACTCACCTCAAATAAGATTGAAGGAGTGCTTCTCAACTCCCTTGCCATGAATTCCTGATGAAGGCCTTTTGCCCAAAATGTCAATTTTCCCTCTCCTCAGATGCTGCCTGCCCTGCTGTGCTTTTCCAGCATCACTCTAATCTTGACTCTAATCTTCAGCATCTGCAGTACCCACTTTCACCTATGAAGATTCATTCTGTCCAATTATCTGCTTCTGCCATATCACCCTCTTTGTCTTTCTTAACAATTCATTATTTATCTGAACCCACATCTTTTCTAGCTTCTCTTCTATCTTCTCTCAAGCCCTGTTGCATGTTCCTCATATCGAAAACCTTTCCTGTGCTGTCTCATTTGCCTTTTCATTAAACCGCTGATCATCCAAATTGTCCTCCTTGAATCCATGCTATCCAGTTGTGTAAACTCAGGTATTGTTAATTTCTCTTTCAAAGCTAGCAATGCTGACCTAGAATCCCCTTGTACTTGCAAACAATCACATCTCAATATTTTTGGGCTTGGGAGTGGAATGTCTTCCATTCTTCTCTTTCTCATTACTACTCAGCGACCCTTCTATTGGCAGTATCTGTGTGTATATATCAGGCAAGGAGAGAGTTGGATTTGGCTGCAGTACCCATTATGATTAATAGACTACTGGCAGACACTGAATAATGGCTACTTGGATGAGCTATCAGAGGATGACTGGCACCTTTGGGGCTAAATGTCAGCCTGGAATAAATGCCTTCAGAGGAACAGGAGAGTATTTAATTGATTCAAAGACAACAACTTAAAATTAGTCAAACTGGATAAGGAAGAGTTAAAGAAGGTAGCCTCTATAAAGCTGTTTTTTTTCATGTACAATTAAGAATGATTCTTTATAATAACTGCAGACATTTTACTCAGATATTACTCTGTCATTGAGCTGACATTGTTTTCTTCTATTAGTCAGCATATATATTACTACGTTTTAATATGTATTACCGATACATCGTCGGTCCAAAGAGTATAAATGACAAGGTGCAACACCCCATCTCGTGTTTGGTCTACTATAATCCTATTCACAGTCCTGCCAATTTTTCTCTCATTTTTGGATTAACTTTATACATTAGAGTTTAATTTTACACCTAGTGTGGGAGACAGTGATGTATGGGTTACATCAAGCTTTACAGAAATTATACCATCCCTGGAGAGTTGAGACCTAGGGAGTGCCTAATCCTGCAGCAGGGTGGGTGAGAGGAGGCCTGGACTTGCCCTCTGAACCTTGGCACCCTGCCCTACACACAAAAAAACCTTCAGCCTGAACACCATTTATTGATTTTTTTTATAGTTTTAAATCTTGTTCAAATTATCTCAAGCAGTGACCTTCACCAGGTGAAACTCAACTATTTCATGAGATAAAAGAAAGGGATGGAAGGAAAGCAAAGAAGTGGAATACAACATAGGGCCATTAATAAAATCAAACAGAGAACAGCAGGTATCATTATTATCGTCCAGTATTTTTTATCTACACAACTAAACTGAAGAGTATTTGTACTTTTTTTTATTTCTGTTTTAAGTGGTTAATCTCATGAATGGTTGCTTTATATAACGTCGTAGCCCTGCAGCAGTATGAATAATGGCCACCTCTCACCAGCATTCTCAATTTGAAATTGTGCTGGTATCTTGCTCTCTTTTACAGTCTGCTAAGAACAAGTGTCCCGTGAAAATGCTGTGTGGATCTGGCAAAGTATGCACTGCTATTACCCCGTAAACTCCCACTGATCACATCTTTCAACTATCCATCCAATTATTTACAACAGCCTCCTTGTTTTCACCAGGAAGATAATCCCACAGAAATATAGGCGCAATAGACATCAAGATGGACTTCAGAGTTGTGTCTCAAAGGAGTTTATACCTCAAAGTGCTTTTATCAAATGACCTGCCTGACCCTAATACAGGGCATCAGGCCATATTGTGTCCACATTAGTCCAAAGAAAACTCTCTTTAAAAACATGAGATTTTTGAAAATTACTGCAATGATTAATCTTTACTCAGAGAAGATGTTGCACCAAATTGAAGTAAGATAACCTATTAAATTTTTACCCTGAATGAGAAATATATTTCCTTATACATTTCTTCTTGTTCTTAAAAAAAGTTGTCATATGGGAGATGATTCCATGATTATTTTTAGTTTTGCAATATATTTGTACTTTTATAATATGTTTCAAAACAAAGTTAAAATATGCCATGTAGCTACATGAACAACAGTGATATTCTCCTATTTATCTCCTGTAAATAAAATTGCATTTTCTCTCAAGCTTAACAGCCAAGTCTGCAAAAGACTGATTTCAGCAGTTCTTACTACTTTAAGCGTTTCAAGATACATTTAATAGTGATGGTTTAAGAGTATATTACTGCACATGAGAGTTCTTAGCCAGTGTCAGATCATTTAAGAAACTGGTATTATGTTAAAGGCTGACCCTGGGAGTGAACAAATGAACCCATTATGTGAAGGTGTTAAATGGTACATGAATTGTGCCTGCTTTTCAAGTACACAGAGTGCCTTTATAATTTCCTATGACGGTTTGTGTAATTTAAAGAGGAAATACATAATGCAAATTTCTTTGACACCACAGGTATCCCCTCAGAACACATTATAGTCAGGAGTGACAATTTCCGTGAGCTAGAAATAGAGTGAGTACTCTGCCGACAAATCTGCTCTGAGCTCTCAGTCTGTGCTGCACAATACTGCAAGTATACAATGTGGCTTCTGTCACAGACCTGTCATTTTGCCTCTAATTATATTTGGCACACTTCTATTTAAAAAAAAATAGAAATTGTCATTGCACCAAACTCATAGTACAAAAAAAATTATGAAAATTGGTCTTCAGGAGAATGGGCACAATAGTATGTGACAAATAAATGTTAAACACTGCATTGTCCCTCTTATGCGATCAATATATTAATTATGATAGGCCATTCAATATCAACACAGGATTAGGAAATAAATTCCGATCAATATTTGGATACATTCGATGAGCGAGTCAGTTTGTCCAAACTGGATAAGAAGCCCGAATGTAGTAAAGCACTGCAATGGGTGAACAGCATGAGCCTCTATTAGATTAGTGGGATCTCAGACAAATACCACCACTAAATCACTGGGGGAGGGTACATAACTACCATGAGACTGCCAAAGACTAAAGCAGTATCCTCATTACTCCAGGATTATTGAGGAAAATGTATGCACACCAACTGATTGCCTTAACAATTGGCTCAAACGCATGAACCATCAATCAGAAAAAAATAAGTCTACAGTTGTAGTCATTCCCCACTCTGGTACATGCCTCAATAAACAAAAGACCTATCAACTAAACGCCAAATTATATCATTCCTACTTACTGTTTTAAAAGGACAGCCTCAAACTGAGTCAAATTGGAATTAATAGATTCTTCAAATCAATCCATCCTGTCTCAATTCAGAACAATTGCAGACTGTCTCCCCAAATTTTCAGTTTCCATCTAGTATTCTCATCTGATTTTTATTCAGGGACTACATTACCCTCATCAACGGGCTAATAGAAGATCACAAAATAAATACACTTTATCTTTAATACTGGCAGAAAGATACTATGTGTGTTTTTTTCATAATTTCATGGAATGAGGGCTTCGCCAGTAATGCTACTGTGTTGCTCATCCCTCACTGCCTCTAGGAAGATGGTGGTGTTCTTGAACTATATATGTGCTGCTGCTTGGAAGGAAGTTTCAAAAATTGATCCTGCAACCGTGAATGACAGCAATGTCGCTCCCTATCAGAATGTTACGTGGCTTAAAGACAAACTTGCAGGTGATAATGTTCCTGTGTTTACAGAATGGACAGGGCGATTGTTAGTTCCAGTGCTTAAGTTAATGCTAGATAATCCATCTGGTTTTATTCCTTTTTTGACTCCTTGTAGCAGTTTTCTACAAAGTTAATGCAACTTGAAATGATATTTCAAAAGGCATTTAAGAGACAACTACAGTCTGGAGTCACATGTATACTAGACCACGTAGTCATGACTGAGAACAGCTCTCAATGTCAGAGTTTAGAAACAAAATTAAGCAACGGAATTAAAATTTCTCCAGCTGCCACAGTGGTATTTGAAGCACTATCCACAAGGTATCAACTTCTGCCTCTAGGTTACTAGCCTAAAGACTTTAACACTATCCCATCAACCCCGTCAACCACAATTTAAAGGAAATGTTTCTCCTGCCATTTTTAATAGGCCAATAATTACAACATTTTTTAAAATCACCTTGCTCAGATGTTACCTTCCAGGTGGTAGAGGTTGAAGTTTGGAAGGTGCTATCAAAAGAGACTTGTTGAATTGCTAAAGTATGTTTTGTAAATAAGACACCTTGCTGGCAATAGTGGATGGAGTAAATGTTGGAATTTGTGCATGGGGATACTGATCAAGCAGGCTGTTTTATCCTGGATGGTGTGACACTTCTTGAGTGGCATTGACTTGCACTCATCCAGGCAAATGGAGAGATTTCTATTGCACTTTGACATGAACTTTGTGGTACTTCATGGTACCTTCTAACATGTGTCTTAAATATTTCTATCGTGATCTTGTTTTTTTTTAATGGTACCTTTTAACATATGCCACGTGTGCTTCTAACATGTAACTTGTGATAGGGGGATAGGCTTTGGAGAATCAGGAGGTGAGTTACTTGCTTCAGGGTTCCAATCATCTGATCTGCTCTTAAAACTATTATATTTACATAACCAGCCAGTTCAGCTTCGCAAATATCCCTCAGGACACCAACAGTGTGTGAATCAGCTATTGTAATATATTTGAATGTTAAGAGGAAGTAATTATATTCTATCTTTTTGGAGATGGTTACCATCTGGCATTTGTATGGTGCAAAAGCTACTTGTTACTTATCAGCTGTAGCATGAATATTGTCCAGCTTTTGTTGCACACAGACATGGACTGCTTTAGTATCTGAGGAGTTGCAAATGATCATAAGCATTGTGTAATCCTGAGCAAACATTCCCACTTCTGATGTTATAACAAATGGCAATTCAGTGACGTAGCAGGTGATGATTGGCCTCGGACACAATCCTGAGGAACTAGAGGTCTTGTGACACAGTAATGGTGTACATACTTCTGAAATTGAAGGCCTGAGTTTAAGTTCTACCTCTCCAGAGATGGGTCATAATACAGGATAGTTAAAAATATCTGCACTTGTAAATTTAGGGCATTAGTGGTATTGTCTCTGCTTCTGAGCTTGGAGGTATGGTTCCAAGTCACATCTGCTCCAGAGGAGTGTAATAACATATCTAAGCAGAGTGATTAAAAAATATCTTCAGGGCTTGTTCTTGCCAAACTTCATAAAATTCTGCTTTGATTTTAAGGACAGTCATTCTTCTCTCCCATCTTAAGGTCAGTTCTTTTGTTCCTGTTTAGACCAAAGCAGTAATAAGGTCAAGTGCTGAATGGTCTGGCAGAACCCAAACTGAATATCATTGTGCATGTATTTACAATGCCAATGCCACCCATTAGTTTCATCAGTCACCCCTTCCATCATTTAGAGTCATGGAGTTATAGAATCATACAGTACAGAAACAAACCCTTATGTCCAACTTGTCCGCGCTGACCATCATCACAATCTGACCTTTTCCCATTTAGCAGCATTTGGCCCATATCACTCTCAACTCTTTCTATTCATGTATCCATCCAGATGCCATAGAGTCAAACAGTCATGCAGCATGGAAACAGACTTTTCCATCCAACTCATCCGAGGTTTCCCAAACTAAACTAGTCTCATTTACCTACATTTGGCCCATATCCCTCTCAACCCTTCCTATTCATGCACCTATCCAAATACGTTCTAAATGTTGTAACTATACCTACATCTTCCACTTCCTCTAGCAGTTCATTCCACATATAAACCACACTCTGTGAAAAAGGTTGCCCCTCAGGTCCCTTTTTAAATCTTTCTCCTCTCACCTTAAAATTATAACCCCCACTTTTGAACTTCGCAACTTTAGGAAAAAGACCTTTGTTATTCACCTTGTCTATGTCCCTCATGATTTTATAAACCTCTATAAAGTCACCCCTCGACCTCCTATGCACCAGGAAAGAAAAGTCCCAGCTCATCCAGCCTCTCCTTACAATTGAAGCTTGAATAGTGTCCAGCTCTTGTTGCATATGGACATGGACTGCTTTAGTACCTGAGGTGTTGCAAATGATCGTAAACATCAACAAGAGAAATAGATCTTTTCTGTACCCTTTCCAATTTAATAACATCCTTCCTATAGCAGGGAGACCAGAACTGTACACAGTACTCCAAAAACAGCCTCACTAATATCCTGTACAGTAACCAAAATTATGTCCTAACTCCGACACTCAATGCTCTGACAAATGAAGGTAAGCGTGCCAAATGCCTTCTTCACCACCCTGTCTACTTGTGACACTACTTTGAAGGAACTGTGTACCTGAACCCCTACAACTCTTGATTTGACAACACTCCCCAGGGCTCTACCATTAACTGTATATGTCCAGCCCTTGTTTGTCTTACAAAAATGCAATACCTCACATTTGTCTAAATTAAAATCCAACTGCCACTCCTTGACCTACTGGTCCAGCTGATCAAGATCCCATTGAACTCTTGGATAACTTTCCTCACTGTCCACTACACCATCAATATTGGTGTTATCTGCAAACTCATTAACCACGCTTCCAATACTCTCATTTTTATCAAAGACAAACAGCAGTGGACCCAACACCGATCACTGTGGAGGACCACTTGCCACAAGCCTCCAGTCCTAAAATCAACCCTCCATCGCCACTTTCTGTCTCCTCCCATCAAGTCAATTTTTATCCAATTGGCTAGTTTCCTTTAATCCTGACAGATCTAATTTTACTAACCATGCAGAACCTGGTAAAAGGTCTTGCTAAAGTCATATAGACGACGTCTACCACTCTGCCCTCTTCTATCTTCTTGTTCATGTCCTCAAAAAACTCAATCAAGTTTGAGAGACACAATATCCTATACGTAAAGCCATGCTGACTATCCCTAATCAGTCCAAATTGCTGATTATGGAGAGGAAGCGGCTGGGATGGTAATTGCAAATGCAGATAAAACATACCTGGATAATTTTCCATGTCATTGGGTAGACCCTAACGTTATAGTTGTAATGAAACACCTTGGCTAGGGGCATTGCTAATTCTGGAGCACAAATCTTCAGAATTGTAGCTGGAATGTTGTCACTGTAGTATCCTGTACCTTCACTGCATGCACTTTCTGCTGTTTTCCATGCCAATCATCCTGTGTTGTACCTTCGTCAGGCTGACATCTCATTTTTAGGTATGCCTGGTGCTGCTTCTGGTGTGCTCACCTGGATTATTCAGTGAATTATGGTTGATCTGTTTGCTTGATGGTGATAATGGAGTGGTGGATATACCAGACTAGGAGGTTACAACATTTCCTTATATGTTACAGGCACATAATACTCTTTATAGATCCTTAGTCTCATTGCTAGCCCTATTCTGTGTCTTTCCCATCCCATATGGTGCGAGAACTGCACAACCTGATGGAGGGTATTGTTATGTCTTGTACAGTGTTCACTCGTATTGATACTGTCATTGGCAGTAGCATTTGGAAATATTATCAAGGAAGAAATAGCAAGGTATCCAGATAGAAATTGTCCCATTGGGTAGTCGCAGCATGGGTTCATGAAGGGACAGATCATGTTTAGTTAATCTACTGGAATTCTACGAAGACATTATGAGCATGAAGGACAACAGAGACCCAGTAGATGTGGTGTTTCTAGATTTCCAAAAAGTGTTTGACAAGGTACTGCCCAAAAGGCTGCTGCATAAGATATAGATGTAAGGCGTTACGGGCAATATATTAGCAATATAAGAGGATTGGTTAACTAATAGGAAGCAAAGAGTGGGGATAAGTGAGTGCTTTTCTAGTTTACAATCAGTGATTAGTGGTGTGCCTCAGGGATCAGTGTTGGGACCATAATTGTTCACAATTTACAGAGATAAATTGCAGTTGGGACAATATATAGTGTGTCAAAGTTTGCAGATGACACTAAAGATGAGTAGTAAAGTAGGCAGAGGACTGTGAAACTTTGCAAAGGAACACAGATAGTTCAATTGAGTGGCCAAAGATCTGACAGATGGAGTACAATGTTAATAAATGTGTAGTCATCCATTCTGGTAGGAATAATAGTAAAAAGGACTGAACTGTAAAAATTTCTAGCACATTGCTGTGCAGAGGGACCTGGGTGTCCTTATGCATGAATCATGGAAGGTTGATCTGCAGGTGCAATAGTTAATTAAGAAGGCAAATGGAATTTTGTCCTTCATTGCTCAAGGGATTGTGTTTAAAAGCAGGGAGGTTATGTTGCAGCTGGATAGGGTGCTGGTGAGGCCACACCTGGAGTACTGTGTGCAGTTTTGGTCTCCTTACTTGAGAAAGGATGTACTGGCACTTGATGTGCAGAGGAGGTTCACTAAGTTGATTCAAGAGTTGAGGGGATTGATTTATGAGAAGAGATTGCGTAGACTTGGATTATATTCATGGAATTTAGAAGAATGAGGGGGGATCTTACAGAAACATATAAAATTATGAAGGGAATAGATAAGAGAGAAGTAGAGAGGATGTTTCCATTGGTAGGTGATACCAGGACTAGAGGGTATAGTCTCAAAATTGGGGGGAGCAGATTTAGGTCTGAATTGAGAAGGAACTTCTTCATCCAGAGGGTTGTGAATCTATGGAATTCCCAGTCCAGTGAAGTAGTTGAAGCTTCCGATGTTTTTAAAGCTAAGATAGATAATATTTTGAACAGTAATGGAATTAAGGGTTGTAGTGAGAGGGCAGGTAAGAGGAGCTGAGGCCACAAAAGAATCAACCACCATCTTATTTAATGGTGGAGCAGGCTTGAAGGGCCAGATGGCCTAGTCCTATTCCTAGTTCTTACGTTCTGTCTGTGACAGGTGGATTGATGAGTTCAAAGTCCAATAGATTTTTATTTCTGTTGTTGGTTCCCTCACCATCTGCCACACAGCCTTGCAGGTAGGTTGGCCAGCTTGTCAATAGAGGTGCGATTGATGCACACTTGGTGATAAACAATTAAGCCCTGTAACCAGAGTACATTCTGTGTCTTGGCCAATCTTAGTGTTTCCTCCAAGTTGTGTTAAACATGGTGGAATACTGAAGCATGAGCTAAGGGAGTGTGGTAGCTAGTAATCAGCAAGAATTTTCCTTGCTCATGTTTGACCTAATGCAATGAGATTTCCGCTTTTATTCCTTTTTCAACATTTCTGTAGCAGTCTTGTACAACAGAGTGGCGTGCTGAGGATTTCAAAAGGCATTTAAGAAAGGCATTCTGGAGTCACATGAAGGCCAAGGCCAAAAAAGCTATTGTTGAGAACAGCTTACAAATTAGATTTTCTTTCTGAATTAGGCAACTGAATTTAAATGTATCCAGCTGCCATGATGGAATTTGAAGCTCCATCCCTTGTACATGATTGTAGACTGAATTACTAACCCAATGACTTTAACATTATGTCTTCTCAGTCATGACTGTAGAAAATGCTTCTTCTGCTACTCTAAATAAGCTACCCATCGATTAATTATTATTGGGACTACTTAATTATTTTGAAAATTATTTTCAACTAATCTGTTTGGAAATGTTGCTACTGTCCTCCTGGGCAAATGCGACTTGGAGCCAGAACTTCTGGTCCAAAAGTAGAGGCATCACCATTGAATAGGAGAAAGCAAGGACTACAGATGTTGGAGATCAGAATCGTGAGTGTGGTGCTGGAAAAGCACAGCAGGTCAGGCAGCAACCGAGGAGCAGGAAAATTGATGTTTCGGGCATAAGCCCTTCATCAGGAATGAGCTGACGAAGGGCTTATGCCCAATAAGTTGATTCTCCTGCTCCTCGGGTGCTGCCTGACCTGCTGTGCTTTTCCAGCACCATACTCTTGACCCTGCATTACCACTGCATCACTAGGCCTTAGGCTTGAGCTTTACATGCTGTGAACACTGAACCGAGAGGAAAAGGAACTGAGAGTGACATCACAACAAATCTGTAAAGTTATTGGCTGGTGAGAGGCTGCTATTAGGGAGTATAGATCGTTCTGCTATCGCGCACGTTTCATCGACACAAATCCGCTGTAACGCGATTGAAAAATTGGGATCACTGTTTCTAATGCATGAACCTTTAAAAGGTGGGTTGGCTGTAACACGATTACATTGCCAACACTTTAAGCACCATTTCTAAAGCACGATTTTTCTATAACGCGGTGTTGCACAAGAATGCAAACATTGAGTTATTGAGGAAGCACCTGTAAGTCTAAAAATCCTAAAACTAAAAGAAAGTATATTTCTAAAAATGAAGCAGCCACTTGAATATTAAGAAGGATCTCCAAAAAGGATATAAATCCGAATCAAGTCAAAATTTTAAAAATGATAAAATAAAACTGAAAGAGAATGAAGTCAATGCAAGTGAAGCTACTATTAAGTTTTTATCCTAAATTTATGTTTATTCAAAGGATAACAAGCAGTTTTCAGAGTTATGGAATGGCAAGTCAGCAGGACAATTGTGTGTACACCCTGTGGCATGTGCGAAGTCACGGACATACCATGTGTTTCAGACAAACACATCTGGAGGAAACATTACTAGAAATACAAGCTTCAACTCCAGTTTCAGAACCTGAACAGTGGCTAAATTCACAGTTGTGGTTCTGTGAGGTACAGGACAATGGTGACAGCATGTATAACGAGACGGAACATCACAGATTAGAAATGTACAAGCAGAGAGAGAGGATGGATGACTACCAGGCTAAGTTAAAACAGAGTCAAAAAGTGTGATGCTGGAAAAGCACAGCCAGTCAGGCAGCATTCGAGGAGCAGCAGAGTTGATGTTTCGAGCACAAGCTCTTCATTAGAAATGTGTCCTCACTATCTCCTAAGAACAAAACACAGGAATCCATTGAATCTACAATCGGTTTTCAATAATAGAAATGAGTGAAGATGATGGCTCCTTGGATGAAGTACACCCTGAGACAGATTTCAGTGAGATAGAAAGGAAGTTAAAATACTGAACCTCAAGAATAGTAATTTAAAATTGGACTTCAGAAGGTTCTATAAGTGATAAAGGAAATGTTTGGCTAAGACTAATGTGGGTCCACTTAAAGTAGACTCAGGTTAGACTGCACCTGGAGTACTGTGAGCAGTTTTGGTCTTCTCACCTCAAGAATGGCGCTATTGCCTTAGAAACACTGCATTGAAGGTCCATCAGACTGGTTCCCAGGATGATGGGGCTTCCTATGAAGGCAGATTGAGCCAGTCGGACCTATATTCTCTAGAGTTTTGATGAATGAGAGGTGATCTCATATAAATTTGTAAAATACTTAAAGGGATAGACAGGGCAGATGCAGATAAGGTTCTGCTCATTGGGGAGACTAGAACTAGGGGCCAAAATTTAAAAATAAAGGGGTTGCAATTTAGAACTGAAATAAGAACAATTTATTTTTATTCAGAGATTGGTGAGTCTTCTGAACTCTTTAATCCAGAGGCCAATGGAAGCTCAGTTTTTATGTATAATTAAAGTAGGAGTTGATCCATTTTTTATTATCAATGGAAAAAAGTGGTTATGGACATAGTATGGCTAACAGACATTGAGTGTTCAGTCAGAGAAATCAGTCATTTCTCTGTATGAAATGACAGAGAGGGCTCAACGGACTCCTTCTTTTCCTATGCTAGCTCAAAATATCACCAATAATATTACTCGTGACCAGGTTACCAAAATTATAAATGCTTTTTAGGTGCCTGTATGGCAACATTACTAATACCTCTATTTTAGATCTCACTTCACTTTTTTGTGCTGAATGTAAGTCAAAAGGAACCCACTATACATAGGTTATGGGAAATATTTAACTATTTGACACAGAGCAAAACGCTTACTGGAGACTGAAAGCAATTGTTCACAGAGCACAAAAGGATGCTGAAAATTAAACTGGGCCAACAACGAAAGATATAAAAAGACATAAGAAGGAGTGCATTCTTTCCAGAAATCTACTCAGCCTATCAGAGTAGTCAGAATTATGTAAAATTAACCTCCTGGGAGTTTCTGAACAGCTCATGTCAATGACTTCAGGGATTTGAATGGGAGTTTACGGATATTTGTTGTTGCTCTCCAAAGATGGATTTTTAGCTCTAAAGATACACAAAAAAATCTTCCTACAAAAATTGTTATTAAATAATATTCCTTGTCTTAGCAGTTCCAAATTCAATGTTATCCAAATGGTCCATTACAGTTTGGATATGGATCGTATTACAAGTTTCAGGTCTTCTCTCATATGTTCTTTTGGGCATAGGAGCATCTGTCACCCCCTAATCAATCTCAACATTCAACACTTAGAGGTGCGCCTGTAGCACCCAACAGTTAAGTAAGCTATGACATAGCTCATGGGTAAAACAATTGCACCCTTTGTCATCAATATTTTTGAAACAATCTGATCAAAGATGATTTTACACACCTCTGGAACAAGTGGGACTTGAACCCAGGCCTCCTGGCTCTGAGAGTACAGACACTACCATTGTACTACAAAGGCCACACTGTTTCATAATATAAAGTGAATATTAACTTAATATACCTGCCTTTCTTCAAACTATTCTAATAAGGCAGATCAGGCAATTACTTAGTAAGAAAAAGCCAGATAAAATCATAAAACTTTTATTTCAGAGAAAGTGAATGTACAGAGGATTTGATCAGGCTCAATTAACACAATTGTAACATATCGTCACAAAAAAAACAAACCAATGAATTATAAATATAGATATAGATTTAGGTATAAATATAGAATCCCTACAGTGGGGAAAGAGGCCCTTCAGCCCAACAAGTCCACACCGACCCTCCAACAAGTAACCCATCCAGACCATTTACCCCAGACTAATGCACCTAACCTACACATCCCTGAACACTACGGGCAATTTAGCATGGCCAATGCACCTAAACTGCACATCTTTGGATTGTGGGAGGAAACCAGAGCACCCAGAGAAACCCACGCAGATACAGGGAGAATGTGTAAACTCCACACTGACAGTTGCCAGAGGCAGGAATCAAACCCAAGTCCCTGGCGCTGTGAGGCAACAGTACTCACTGCATCTTAGGTAAAGTGACTTGACTTCAACTTCTAATCGTCGTTCTTTATGCTACAATTTCGGACCATGTGATAGCTTGCCCCTACAGCTTTCCAGTTGGAATCCTCAATCATTTTCTCAACCTGTGCCTTTACCTCTGTTTTTATTTCACCGTTTTTGCAATCTGAGAGGACTTCTCAATACAATGGGTGCAAGGATATTTATTGTTGTTAATAATTGTAAAGGTGAGCTAACAAACTTTTTAATATGTAGGTCATGTGGAAATACCCCATTACTGCAATCTTATTGCACATAATATTGCAATTAGGATATCTTCCGCCATGATTCTGGAGCATCGGAGGACAACGAGACCTCTCCAGAAGCTCCTAACAGTTCTATTTATTTTAGTGGCACCAACCAGCATCTCTTCACTTACCACTGAATCACAAATCTGTCCGTGTGCATTTTTACAGTTTGACAGAGGGCTGACTCCATGCTAAGATGGTGGATTGTTCCGTAAGTTAACAGTGATGCATGAAGCAATAATTCCTTTTCCTAAATCATGTTCATAATTCCCTTAATGTATAAGTAGATTCCCCAGTTGTCTTCCTCTGATGTCTGAAATTCTCTGCATCCGTCATGAATGTTCTTAAGTCACGTTTATTATTGATCTGAAAATTCATAGTTTTTACAATTGGCAATTGCGGTGTAAAAAATGGCTGGATACAAATAGTTCACCAGCTCTTCAGTCTTCATGTGTTTCAGAATAAAATTTCCTACTACTTCTCTCATGAATCAAAATTTCTGATTAATTAATTTCTGACGAGAATCTCTGACTAACCTCTGTAGCTTCGATGGTCTAATCTAAAGATTTTGAGGTCATATTCATTTGGTTCAATTTGATCCATTCTTAGTCAAAACTCTTCAGTGATGAATGGATAGGCATAATATGAGTTCTTTTAGGTTTATTTATTGTAGCCATAAATATCTAATTTTTAAAAAATCTTTGTTTTCAACCTTGTTTACCACAGGTTAACCTCTTCAAACATTCACTGCCACACCCTCTATGAAAAAATCCATTTGCTACCCACAGACACTGTAAACGTGCAGATAGATTTAATACAGTCTGGGCTGAGTAGCATGGAATGAGCAGGTTATCTCCATGTGCCCTCAGTTGTGCAAATTCTTCTGGGCCCATTTTTCTAAAATGTTATGACTTCTACAGTTATGATTTTCAGTGAACATAGGCTGACACGCAACAGAAATATGTGTCACTTGCCTTATAAATATAGACCCTAGAGTCCATGTTGGTTTAGGGATAACCAAATGTAATGTGGAAGAGAACCTACTCAGGGAAAAAGGTTCATGAGAGTGATTAATCTACCTTTGTCTCACAGACAAAATCATTGGGTAAGCTTGAATGTATCAAGTGACTCTACAAATAACTAGTTAGTAATAAGGAACTAATACCTTCCATTTTCTGAGTTTTAACAATATATATCATTTAACAGTAATATATTTAACGTATAATTGATGCTGTATTTAAAATATTGTGCTATGTAATTTTGTAAAATGGCTTACAGACTCACAATTACTATACTAATACAGTTAGTTAGACTATTAATCATGTTAAAGTATAGCAAATGATTTTAAATGCAGCATATTCCAAATCTCAATTGAATGGATACCCATAAATTCTTGAAAGGCAGTTACTCTGTATGCAAGAAGTAGCAAGTAGCTGAGCAATCCACAGGATGCTTTAACACTCTACAAAGCCAGCATGTGAGAATACTCAATTAACAGGAATTCTGTGTGTTGTACTATCAATAAGAAGAGTATTTTAGTACCTGTTGCCATAGTATCAGGCAAGATTGAGTATAGGGAATGGTCCAAATTATTCTGATACGAGTATTAAGGACTTGATTAAATATCACCGCAAGACAATGCTTCTGCAATTTAAATTTGTAGCTATAATTAGGTATTGTTGTGCTGTTCTTGACAATAGCGTGTATCTCTTTCTTGGTATATGTGAACATCTGTGATCTCCTATCAAGATCAAATTTGGACAATTTGTCACATTAACAAATGTAAATGGTCAAGTTTGAATTTTAAGCTCTTTAAACTGTATAAACAGCGAAATGATATTTTCATCTATTTTTTATAAACTGATTGAAAAATGCATGTTAAAGCACATAGGAGAAAGCAGGGCAAGACTTGGCCCTCGAACATCTTAACTTAGAGTATTTACAATATAGATATATGGATACACAGAAATGAAGTAAGTGATTAGCTGAATTGCAAAAATCTATGTTTTCATTTGTAAAAGGTAATTCAACTATGCCATCATCTTACATATCTAGTACGTCAGGAAGTTACTGAAATTATTGTGGTTTTGTTACTAAGGATTGCAAAACATTAAATTTCTCCTCCATCTAATGCATTATTCATTAATTAACCCTTAATTAATTCTTGACTGTAATTATTAGAAAAACTTGAGCTCCTGCTTCTCCCAGCAGAAATATTATAAATAGCATTATCATTGTAAAACAATCCATTAACCCCTTAACTGTGGACGTACTCACTACTTTGCTAAACATTCAAAGTATAATGTTTTTCACATTTAATTTACATATTTAAAAAGCCTACCATAATACTGGATGAGATGTGATGATAATAAGCTAAGGCAAATTGGAGTTTGTAGCATTTACAGTTGTTTTCCCTTAGGCAGGAAGATGGATTGCAGGTTGAAGATAAAGTTCATGTCACTAGGTTTCTGGAAATATTTATTTTTGAAAAAATATTTTAACTTTCCAAAGTTGTTTGTAATTTATTGCAAGCCGAAACAGAACAATATTGTTCTATAACATGTCTGAAGGTTTTGAGATTTATAAATCCAGTTTGAAGATACTGATAATACATCCTTTTTTGAGGAACACAAGTGTATTAATTTTAATATTTCCCCCACCCATATGTCTGAGATATCAATTTTGCAATTAAAAAACAATGTTGGGTGTTTCTATGTCAATGTATGTAAAGTGCGTTTTAAATTCTTAATGTAAAATTTTATGTCAATGCACTATTTGATCTCTGCTATGCTTTTCATCCTCAAGCAGTTACTCCTTAACCAACAATCCTTAGCTTCAAGCAATTTTCATTATTTTTTGAAGAGGAATGGAAGCAAGTGGAGAAATGCTATATTTGTGTCATTCATTTATTGAAAAGAGTTTAAATTCATTTTCTAATACGATTGAATAGTCATTTCTATTACCACTGACTTCTCTGGCTAAAATCTGCTGGTCTTCATTGGTGTGTTAGAAGAATAATTAAGTTCACAGTTCAAAAGGTATCGGGAATTTGCCATTAGAACTGAATAATATTAAAATGGCCAGTGGGTGGGGGGCTTACATTAAATTTGATAAGTTACTTTTCATGAAATTAAGGCAGTATTTTTAAGCACAGGCAGTAGATGTATAAAGAGATGATTGAATGATTGGCACTGTAGTTTAGAATACTGAAACTTCAACAGGTGAACGACATAATGAGTGGTCTGGATTACCTCAGTTTTTCCCCAAGACATACTTCCAATCTTAGTTGTGCCATTAGGGGAGGGAAAGTAGAAACCAAGTGCCTGCACATATGGAAGAAATGAAGCACTGTCAGACAGCAAGCCACACTGGACTCACACCTTATAGAAGTATTTAACACAGCAATACAGGAATCGTGGAAGGTAAGGTTGTTATTATGTTTATCTTACAAAATATGTTCCCAATTTTATATTTGCCAATAGAGGAAGTGTCAAATGGAGGTCAAATACTTTCCCAAAAGAAAGGGACAAAAACTTTTGTATCATTTGTGCACGCCATCTCATGGTTGGATTGCTGATTGATATTGATTTTGAATAGGTTGAAACAGAGGAGAATGAAACATATAAAAATAATGATTCTGGAAGTGCCAGATTTCCTCCTCTGGTCTATAATGTTTGAAGTTTGTCTTGAACGATTTCTACACTCAGCTTTCAAAAAAGAGAAAAACTTTAGAGACACAAGGAAAACATCTACTAGATTCATTCTTCAAAGGGCCATGATTTGGCTGTTTTATTGCTCATTTCTTGATGTTGGTTATACAATCCAAATTGTATGCTCCTTTTACTTGCTATCTCCTGCTTTTGTTGAGGGGAGCTTTAATTTGAGGATATAGGCATTTGTAATTTCACTATCACCCCCTCCTCCAACTCTTTACTCACCTTCATAGAAGGAGGCCATTTGGTTTAGATTCAGTTTTCATTGCAATGGATGAGAAGTACATTATAAGGTTTCATCTAAAGAATATATTAACACACCTAAAATATTTTTCTAGTTTTCAGGTTTAAAGGACACTGCAAAACTCTTTTTTAAGCAAGACTTTAGGCCACTGCTCAAGTGCATTCAAATTGGGCTAAGAAAAGGGTATAATATTTGCCAAGAATCATACATGTTAAGATAGTCATAGGCTTTAAAAGTAATTTTGTGATTAATTATGATGAGACCATGACCACATGAAGGCTGTCTAAGATAATGGCAATAACACATCTAATACCTCTGTGGATTTACATAAACCTAATTCATTTTTCTATTTCCAATTTTCCCAAAGTTCTAACATACTTTACGTTTGCACATGTATTAATTGACTACTTTCCAGTACCTGACCCAAGCAGTTATTCTTAATGTCTAAACCTAGACATTGGACATTGTGTGTCATCACAGCTGAGCTCAATCCTGTTGTGCCCTGACATTCTGTACGCACACTTGCCAGTCTGAGTAATTGGAGAATGATCAGGTTTGAGAATCCCAAGTTTCCACAGCACTAAAGGCAATTCTTGTCATCTGACAGTAAATCAGCTAATTCAGCTAACTCAGCAGAGCCCAAATGCAAACCTGACATATTGCCCACTATTTAGGTTTGTTCTATACTGGCAGTAGATTTACTCATACTAAACCACTGGATTAGCTCTGAAATTCCATGTTCTATAAAAATGTTAACTTTATCTCTGAATTGCTGAAGTAGTTGTTAATAAGGCTTAATTACAAATTGGTTTCTTGTGCACCAGGATTATTCTCATTTGTCCTGTTGTGCCACAATCTATGTTAATTTTCATTATTAAATCCATTGCAATGCTGGTGCAGGGTGTATTGACATGCACATTGTGTTGTCTAGATTTGTCCACTTGAGCTGTACAACACTAAAATATAGCAAGCAAGTAAACTGCATGTTTTACATCTGATCTTCTTCACTTCTTACAAAAATATGACTAGAACCAAAATTCATTAATGCAGTCAATATTTAATTGTAAATTACATACACACTTCTACATTGATTCAATAGAAAAATAATTGCAACTGTCTTGATCTGTTAGAGGAAATGTAATATGGAGTTAAAATATCTAAAAATGGGTACAGGGGAGGGAAGTAGGTGTACAAACTAATCTGTACAAATTTGGTAAGGCATTTGTGCTGTACATCACTATCAACGTGCAAGATAAGGTGCCATCCAATACTTGTTTTAGGTGATTTGATTACACATCAATATTTACACAGTGCCGTATCACAGTACTTAGCAGGCTGGATTATAACGGTTTCTGTAAAATGGGTTCATAGCACTAGGTCATGGGATAGTCAAAACTATTGTATCCTTGGGGCCAACAAAATGATAATTAATCTGTACTTTTGGTCAAAGAAGCAGCTCTTTGCAACTCACTAAACAAACCTAAAATCTTGACAATTTTAACTGACTTCATGAAGTTTTCACTGCATATTTGAATTTTAATCATGATGACATATTAACAAGAATTATTGAAAAATGTAAAAAAAAATTTCAATGATGTTTTACAAATTGAATGCTGGCAGTGCTGTCCTTTTATTATATTCTGTGCCTTTAAAGAATCCATAACTATACCTGTGCCGTGAGAAATGTTCAACAGTTTATCACTCACGTTAAAGATTGTTTGGCAAGTTATAAAGTGGAAGCTTTTCCAGTTAAAACAAGAATTCTGAATAACTGGTGGTGTAGAGCTGAAAACATAAACAGAATCAATGGTAGTGTGGGCGCTAGACATCTCAGCCATTTTATAAAGCCTTTGGTTGATTCTATGGCAAAACATCTCATCAGTGGAAAATGTTGTAATTTGTGATACTCTTCTGCCTAAGCATCAAATACTATTATTGTCAAGTAAGCAAATGATTACAGCCTAAAGCCAACAATGTCACCTACCTGGAACGGAGGTGACCCAGAAGCAAAAAAAGCACAATAGCAGCCAAATTTGAATCTCTGGGGGCAGTGTTCTATTCTGTGTGTCCTCTGAGACACAGTGTTCTTTCCTATGTTCACAAGGCAATCACAGTACCAGAGAGATGGAACTGTTTTCTCACTAGTGAACAGCCATTGTGAAGACAATATTTGTTTTTCCTGTCACTCCTCCTGCTTTTGTCCACACCATTTAATTCACATCAAAACTCAAGTAAAATGGCCCATAACCAGATTTAACTCATCTTGAGTGGTTCATATGCATACATCCGGGCCTCATTTGAATTAACAAAGCAATTATACAGATTGTTCAATTTAGACGGTATTTTGAACATATTTACCCATTACTTAAAGGACATAATCCACCAACATGAACTATGTGGGCCAAGTGGGACAGGAGGGATATGCTCCAACCTAGACCAAATGTTTAGGTCCTTGCAACTTTCTTAAACTATGGTTATAACATGTGAAATATTGCATTTCCATACAGCTGAATTCCAATACGGGACACAAGTGCAAATCATTTGAAGTTAGTAATTCCTTATCAATCATACCACTTGAAATACAGTATTTTGACTGGTTGAAATCTCCAATGTCAAATTTGGTTGAATACACTTACTCTTGATGATATAGATTTCTTCACACACTCAACAATCTGTTTTTTTATGAAACTAGCCCTATCAAACTAACATCAGCATTCTGCACAACAATTAAGGAAACCTACTAATTATTTTATATTCAAAGGAGTTGACAGCCCCTCACACCAGCATTGCCAAACAAATATGAAAATTAAAAGAAATTCTGACCTGATACCAGAACTTCCATATTACTACATAAGAGGGCTATGCAACCAGACTTTCACGGTGTTACCACAGCTATGAGGCAAAAGAAGAAACTATAGTTTAACCAAACATAATCATACAGTTGCTGTAGAGAATATAGAAACAAATAATATTCAAAATATTAGAATATATTGTAACTCTTCAGTACTAAGTCTTCTTTTGCTGATATATTCTAACTTATTGATATTTCCCACATCAACCATCAATGACCCACCAATAATCCTCTCCAACATCACTGCCTGCAAAATCTGCAATGATATCAGTCACAAAACAAGAAATGTCTATCATGCAACTCACCAAATTTTGAGTAAAACTCATTAATTCACATTATTATTCATATAGCACAATATTGGACATAAATGAGAATAAAAATATGTAATTGTTATTTACTGCAATAATGTAAAAGTACCTTTATCCAATAACCTTTACAATGATAAGTCCACTGCAACAAAATTAAAGTTAATGAAGAATAATTATTGTTGCCAAAGAGTTCAGATATCCCTTTGCACACTGAGGAGGTTTGATATATTTGTGCATCTTGCAACAAAACATTTATTATTTTTCAAATATTATATGCAGAACTAACATTATGAAGCAAAAGAAATGTAAACTATTTAAATTTTGTGTGCTGATTGTACTGTATCCGATAATAACTGTCACTTATACAATGGTATTATGTAACAAAGTAATAATAACTCAGTAGTTTAAAATATCAATACAAATGACAGAATTTCTGTTCATTTATATGAAGATATAGCAGAGGTTTTGATTTTCCTGTTAATTGTATTATATTACTTGATGCAATATTGATAATATTTTTAGTTTGAGAAATTATGACACAATTTTAATGGCTTTTTTGCAAGCTAAAAATTAAGTGTATCAAATTTTGCTCAAAAAGTTAAATATGATAATTTTGAGAAAAGGCAACATTGTGGAAATTGTTCATTTTTTTGAAGGTACATGTGGAGGAGGCTGCAAAACTTACCATTAGCACAAATAGGTGATTTTTAAAATGCTGCTCTTAACGTAAGTTCTAGAATGTGAAGTGTGATCTTATGAAGAATATCCCAAATGACAATTTGCAGTCTGTGCTTTTCAAGATAGAATCGTAAGGGCTTGGTGTCATTTTATATATATGTCTAGCCTTAACTAACTGGGAAATTAGAAAAAATACAACTTACTCATGGATACAAGTGCAAACTCTCCTGTAACTGTTCCCACAAACCTTCTGCTTAACACATACAGATTTTCATGATATTACATGCTGGAGACATATATATTCATTATGATGTTTGTATACAATCTATTTGGGTATCTCAATTTCTGAAACTAAATACACATGACCCAAATTTATAGGACTGCAAATAGAAATACCTATGAAATAAGGTTCTTAATAATTTTACTTTGATTCACTGGTATGAGAAAATGGTGTCATATTCATGCTGACCACTTATCCAGTTTACATGATAGAAGTGATAGTTTTATCAAGATTTAAATAATCATTTGATTTGAATGCTTGCAATGGTGCGTGGATTCTAGCATATTGGTGAAGCAAAGAGACAGAATCACTTCTGATAAGTGTGTTTCATAACTGCTTCCACCCCTTTGCCTCACTCTTCTTTTAAGACATTTTCCTTAACAATCCTCTTTGACCAAGCTTTTGACTACCTTTCCTAATATCAATTTTTGGTCAGGTTACACATTTGTCAGACATCTTGAGCTGTTTTGCAATGATAATCTGCTGCTGTGTAAATACATTTTGTTGTGGTTTGTGACCCATGTCATACTTTTCTATCACTTTGGGGCACATTCATGGTATAGATAGTGGTGATGATCAGTGTAAAGAAGGTCTGTGCACACTGTGCTTTAACTACTACTCACTAAAGCCATGCTACAATTAATGGTGACTGTATGATAGTTATTTTCTACCCTAAATTATTGATAAATCATGTATTAACTTGAATATTAGTTTTATGTTATGTATAAATTAAGCAGCTAACCTTTCATGGCAGCAAGTGTTCAAATTGTAAGCTGCAGGTTGATAATTTAACAGCAGGTGATAGGAGTATTGCAAAGGTTAACTGCTGACAGTGGAGACAACTATCACAATAAATGTTTTTATCACTAACATTGATGAGAATCAATATGGTGGCTCGTTGCAGCTCTCATTCTTGCTCATTTTTACTTTGCTATGATCTGGATAAATTCCTTAGGGAATTTTACAATTACATTTTTTAGGATGCTGTCACAGGCTTTTCAGTAGGAGGTTTGCATTTCTTTGGGAAGCAGTGACTGCAGCTGATGCTCCTAGTTTTCAGATGTGGACCACTGAAAAAATAATCACCGACCAGTTTGGCACACAATAAAACAAGGGCATTTATGACTGCAGATAATTTGGAAAATGGTTAAAATAGATTGAATTGTTCCATAAATTAAATAGAAGTAATTTAAAGGAAGGTTAAACTGAATCGGAGCTTCTTAGATAACTCCGAACATTTGCAAGCGCAGTCCCATCTCCTTAACACCATGGACATAGTTTGATGTACTACAACACGAGTATAAGGTGTGCTACAGTAAACTTTCTGAAAGAGTTGTAATTGCATTGCTCATAAGAGGTACCGAGATGCCGAACTGAATTTGTCCTGCATCGTTGAGATTTGGCTTCCCATTTTGAACACAAACAATTGTATCTGTGCTCGGAATACTGGTCAGTGATGACGGAAAATAGATGTCCCCAGAAAAACAAAAGTGAAAATATTTCACCAGCACAACTAATTCGGAATGTGCGGAGCTACAATCCGTTTGTAAAATCCTTTCCTGCTAAAGGGTCTTCACACTGTAGAGTTTATCAGCATTTTAACGCATTACGAAATGAAAACCACTCGGTAAAAATGTTATTGCAAAATAATATTTGGCGCAATGGAAAGTCTACGATTATCTTTGCAAAAAAATCTTGGTACATTGTTTTCAGATCAAGGACAATTTCTTAGCGGCTGCGGTAGTGGGTAATTTATAAATCAAATACATCGGTTGCTTAAATAAATGCATGTCAACAAACGATCTTATAGTTCGTTACCATTCCTGTAGGATGGAGCAGCGTAACAGCAAAAGGGTTTAATTTAAAATGTAAAATAAAACTGGATTCTGTGTGGGTTCTTTGAGGGCAGTGATATTATCTGGTCTAGCAGAAATGCTTCTGATTGAAGAAGGCAAGACAGCAACATTTATAATATTTTGTTTTAGCAATGGAGCAATTTAGCAATGACATTGTCGGGTTCAACGCCGGATCATGAGCGACAGTGAGGTGGGGGCACCGTTTATGCAACAAGACTGAAACTCTGGACTGAAACTTCGAAACCAGTTCTGATCCCCCACCCACCCCATCAGCTGTGTGAGTTAAATGTAACGCCATAGACTCATAACAATTACAATAGATTTTTGGAATATCAGCCCTTGATGACATCAATTAATAATTAGAGGTGATGGTGTGACCAATATCCGTCTTGTGCCTCGGAGTTCAGATGCAAGATGCTTTTTGGCCAGAAATGACCTGAAAATTCATTCTCTTTGCTATAGGTTGCGTTTGATTTTTGACTCTGCAAATACAGCTCTCGGCGTTTCCCCGTGACCTTTCTTTGTTAGTTATGAACAGAGAGATGACTTTACAACTTTTAAAAGGCGGTCCACTTAGTCTTTCATTTCACTCGTTCGTTTTGATTAAGGTGACTTTTGAGCTCCGTTCGGATCCCTCACCTGACTAAGACGGTGTACGTGAGGGCCCTGAAGATTCCTTCGGGATCTAGGTTAAGGCGTTAAAACTGCAATTCGACATTCTCTGAGCGTCACGCAGACTTTTAAAGAATCCAGAAACACGGCTTTAACTGCACATTTCGAGTCGCGACTGTCAGCACAAACTTCAATCCACTGCTGTTTATTGCCTTGATGTGTTTGCACTCATTTTGACTAAAATGAAATTCCTCTACCCCGGGCTTAGCTAATGACCTGCTAATCAGATGTGTAACAGGATATGATCTGAGCATGTATTTACCGGATGCATATAAATACAGCCAGCACGCGGAGTATAGACCAGTCTTCAGAGCATACGAAAACGTACTTCACAGTAAAACAATTTAAAAAAAACTCGAAATGAATTGATCAGATATGTATCAGCTCAAATCAGAGTGACTTTCAAGCAACTACAGTCTCTGTCCAGTACACACATCAAACTGGGAGTCAGTCTCCTCGCCCGATTCGAGCACAAAAGCTGCTTCGCAAGGAGTGTCTGCCTGGCAGATTCATTGTTCGGACTCCTGAAACTGCATAGAACCCGCCCAAATGATTACAATCACGAGTGGAAAAGATATAAAACCCACAACTATCAGTCATCTGTGTCCAAGCAGGGCAAAGTACTTCTTCAGAAAGGTTCCAGAGCCCTGCCCCCCCCCTCCTCCCTTCCCCCCCCCACCCCAGCCCACCCTCTGCCCCAGGACATCTGACTTCTACAGGAACTTATTCTTTGGTCCCTCGCCAAAGCGCTATTTATTCTCAGAGATTCGAAATATTTAAGTATGAATTCTATCCGGGAGCAGCCAATAACGCCGAGTCAATTTCGCGCGCTGGGAACGTTGCAAGAATAATTTAAAAGTTCATTTTAATGTCCCTTACAGACAAATCAATTTTTAGTGCCGAATATAACTACATTTTAGCAGATGGAGGGGGGGTATTGAACGCTAGAAAGCAGGCTGTATTTACCAAAAAGGGAGGGGAAAACACTGGAACATTGTTTATCGAATTTGGACATGTAATCTATATCGATTACTCGGTGTTGGGGTGCTTGTTAATTCGTATGCATCAGAACGCTCCAGTAAATAGATAATTAAAAGTGTCATTATAAATGGTGCCAATGTACAGATATGTAACGTGCAACTTAATATGCACTTCGGTCCGTAGCAAATCATACTAAAATAAGGAGCTTCAACGCAACTAAAAAAGAAATCTAAGTCAAAAAAACGAAGCCAGGGCTATCAAAATAATTACAAACAGTTGGCGTTATGTTGTTTATAACATGTAAACAAACAAGTTGGCCAACTTTGACAAAAATATCCCCAACTTTGCACTTCGCTTTCTGGTCATTCTGAAGCGAGAACTACGAAATGCCAGCTAATGTAACCCGCGTTTTGTACATTTGCAAGGTGTTGATTAAGTATGCACACTGGGACAGAACAATGTTGCCTCGGCGACAATAATTGTGATTTTGTTTAAAATATTTTAGCTATGTTTTGGGAGGGGCCTTCTGCGGAACACACGTTTCTTCAGTTTGAATAGGCGGGTATGTTTGAATTTGAGAATTTTTATTGCAGTGAATGGCTTGAATTCCACATTATTGAGGGAAAAAGGAGTAAGATTGATCAGAATATAAATTAACAAATATAATTTGCGTTAAAGTTGTGCATTTAATTCTGTGCTAGTTGTGGGGCCGTGGAACTTATACAGAAATGCTGCCATTGACGTAACTTTGAGTTTATCAGTTTCCCTATTAGCACCATCAAAAATTGAAAAAAAACCTTCGAATGGCCTGGACTGTCACCGACAGAGCTACACGTTAAATTGCTGGCCCACTATTGTTGTTCTGAATGGAATACAAATAAAAAATACTCGATACATGAATCTGCACACCATCCTTGTATCAAGGGCACTCCCGGATTACTGTACATCCTCACAAGCGCTCCGTTAAAATGTTGCCATTATCTCCTGAGGTTACATACAAAATCAAGTTACTACCAGAAGAATGAGTTTTAAATAACAAAGTGGGGTTGAACTAACTAACACGCAGGAAGGCCATCAGGGCTGACAGAGGACGGTGATATTTTGAAATGTGGCTCCGAGTGGGAAAGTTGGCCCTCTTTCTATTCTAAGGCGGTGTGTGAATGTCAGTGAGTGGGGTGAGAGAGCTGCTGAAGTTGCTTGTGAAGGGGGCGGCAGTGATTGCGAGGCTGGATTGTTGTTGCTGTGTGATTGTGTGGTGCTGGACGGTTTTGTGTGTTGTGTTGTGTCTAACACAGAGAGATCGCGCCTGATGTGCTCTGGTGTCGTTGTTGGAGTGTGCACACAGCGTGACACTGATGGATGCGCCAATGGTTAGACGGACAGATGTTAGGGCGGATCTAACGGAATGTGAACGTCTAGATTGGGCTAAAACCATCTCGATTCCGTGAAAGTCACTTAGTCAGCCCTAAAGGCAAGCCGGGGAAGATGCAGGTAGCCTGTGTGGCCGGCCGAATCGCTCCTTTTCCCCATCAGAGCGGACTGAATGAAGAGCCCCTGCGACTGGCGATGAGATAAAGCTGACCAAATTTGGCAGGAGAAGCAGAATTTGACAACTCACCACTTTTTCCCCCCTCTCTCTCTCTCTCTTTCTCTCGTCAAACAATTCGTCATTTCCAGGAGCACCCCACACTTCCCGGGACTCGGCGACTTGCAATGTTCATCCTATGACAAGCTGGAAAAACAGACACCTTAGCCATGGGCACCAGCCGAAAGTGAAGCGGATTTCGGTGCAGGAACTTGGGGAGAAGACAGGGGGGTAAAAAAAAAACACACGAAAGAGATTAGAATTAAAAGTCGGCACGGCGCGCAAGAAGTTATGACGCAGGATATTTAAATCTGCCCAGTTTTTCAGACATTTGGAATGCTTCCAGGGCTGGAGAGAACTGGCGATTCCCGATCTTACCAGCAATAGTCAGATCTGCCCTCATCTTCTGCTCAACTCCTCTCAAGAATTTGCTACCGCCTGCCTGACACCTTGAAAAGAAACGCGTCTGGGACAGAAAGATGGCCCTGCTCTGCACTGGCTGTCACTAAATACCTTTCTGCCAAGAAAAGCAAAAAAAAAGTGCAATTGGTATCCAAGAAACTGTTTGGCATTTGCTGATCCATGTTCTCCAAAGCACTTGAACACAGTTCGAGTCCGGCCCCTTCTTCTGATCTTCATTTCCGTAAGGGGCGCGCAATCGAGTTCCAAGCCAATCGATCCTTGTCTAAATGGAGGTTCCTGAAAGCTGTCTACTAGGCAAGAGGTTCACCGGCGAGCAGCAGGAAGCTGGCGCGTCCCCCCGGCACAGCCCCGCCACAGTCCCCGGGGCGTGAGACTCCGCTGGCGGGCTCCCGCTCCGCTCCTGCAGGCACCGAGAGGCGTCAGGGCGGCGGGCAGCAGCTGCGCTCCCGGCTCGTATGAGCCCTCAGCGGGGACACAGAGCCAGCCTCACTCAGCACCCAGCCGAGCAAAACCTGTGAGTAACATCGGGTTTTTAAAATGTTTTTTAAACCAAAAAACAAGAGAGAAATCAACACAACCTCCTCCTCGTCTTCCTCCTCCTCCTCCTCCTGCCCAGCGGGCCGCTGGATTCAGCACTTTCTCAACAAGTACTTTCTCCAGCCCAGCTGCAGAATAACACACACACAGACAGACAGACAGAGACACAGGGGCTGGGATTGCTCCGAGACTGTGGGGCGGGGGTGAGGGGGCAAATGAGAAACACAACTTAGTTCACCATCTCACGCTTCCATTTCCTTTCCCTTAAAGAAACTTATTTTTTTCTGTTAAAAACCAAAAATCACGATCTGATCTAACTTGGGCTAGTCGCCGTGTTGGTGCCGTGTGTCTTTTTTTTCAAATTGAAGGGTTTATTTAGGGATTGAGTGGGCTAGGAAGGTCAGTGTAAATGGCCAGGGGTTGACGGATGCTGACGAGCCGGGGGTGTGTGTCTGTGTTGTTTTTTGTTTGATTTTGAAGTTGACAGTTAAAGAATGTCGACTTTGGGTGACGCGATCAGCTCGTTTTCTTTTAAGCTTGCCTGTTGCAGCTCCCAGCGAGTGACTGTGAGGAGCTAAGACGATGTGTTGTATGGAGTGAGTGAGTGAGTAAGAAAGAGAGAGACAGTGGCTCTCTCACTGACTCACTTGAGTTCCTCTGCTCCCTTCGCCTCTTTCTCCCTGTCTGCCTCTGTCCCTTTTCCTCCCCCTTTCTGAGTCTGTCTCTTTTTTTTCTCTCTCCTCTTCGTATTTACCCGCTCTGCCAGCCCGAAGCCCCGACGCAGTTTGCATGAGAACGCCGCCCGGCCGCCGCGCAGCCACCTTGGAAGGAGTTGGGGATCTGTCGGGCTAACTCTGACCAGTATGCCGAGAAGGAAGCAGCAAGCGCCCCGGCGCTCCGCAGGTACAATCCCATGTGGGAGTGACAGAGGGAGAAGGGGTGGAGGGATGATAAGGGAGGGGGGAGGGTGGGTAGGGGGGAGGGTGGAAGGTGGTGGCGACGGTGGGCAGCAAGATTACTTGCCTCTAAAAATGATAATCTTGCTGTCCCGAAGAGAGAGAAACAGATAAAAACCTTCTTTGGTTAACTTGTGTCATACTTCTTCAGCCCCTGCCAGCTCCCACCCCCATCCAAAAAAAAATCTGGGATGGAGCAGAGTTTTAATGTTTTATTTTAAGAAATGCACAAAACAAAACAAAAAGTATTTATCAGCGAACGCTCAGCCTGCTCTAACTGACAGGGCTTTTCCAGTCTGTACTTTTTAAAATGCGCCTTATTTATATTTATCCATAAAAATGTCAAGTCCTGTTAAGTTTCCCCACCTCTCTCTCTCTCTCTCTCTCTCCCAAGCTCAGTGTATTTGTTAGAGGAACTAGGAAGCTCCACCATCAACAATGGGGGTTGTGGAATGGAACTGGTTTTTATAGACAATTGCCATCCTTGATTTGATGCCTGATTGATTGCCTGTCATCTGGCGTGCTTTGATCTATTCATTCCCGATAAACATCAATAAATCACTCACCATGGCAACGCACATGCCTATGACGTAACACCTCCCCTGTCATCTAGCTGTCAAACCACTTCACTTCCCCCCCCCCCCAAAAAAAGCTGGAGATTGGACAAGATTTTTTTTAAAAAGAGAGAAAGAGAGAGAGATAAAAGGTGTTGACAGAAACTTAAATGCATGTCTTCTAAGGGATGGAAGAATAGGACTATTCTATCAAAATGACCCGTCAAAACGACTTTGTTTCATATTTGATTTAATTGTCTCTCTCCTGACAGGCACATTCATCAATAGCTTAATGGTCAATCAGAAGTTGGCAGAGTGAGTGCTTTCATTCTTTCCCATACACAGGCTTTGGCGTACTTTATCAAAATGCCTTTGCCTAATGGATATGGGGAAGGGGGTGTTGATGACTGAAAGACCACTTATTTAAAAAGGTGGGGGGGGGAGGTAAAAAGAATAGTTATGCTGCTGATGGGTAGATGAAGACAAATTAGTGAGCTGTGCATGATTTTTTTTCTCTCTGTTTTGTTAGAGGCACAGCAACTTCCTGTAATTTTTTTCTCTTGGCCCTCACAGCTGCAAGTTATAAGGTTCATGACTGCTTTGTGGTATACAAAGAGTGATGACAAATTGATTGCTCTGTAGTGATGGAAGTAGCACACACACAAAAAAAAATGTCGGCTGATGTGCTGTGATGGTAACTTCGGGAAACCAGTCCCCAGCAACCTTGAGCGGATTGAGTATACACAAGATTTCCCAAACTGAAAGGTCCGCTCAGCCGTAAAAAAAGAAAAGTTGTTTTGCCAGCTTCATTAGTGTTCACCTAATTAGCTGTAAACCTGATGGATTCCTGACAGGTTCAATGATTGGAGATGACAAGCTCCACGCACTGTCATACAGCAGAATTAGGTTTGCAGCTAGTTTGATGTAATCAAGTTGATATTACACAGTCCTAGTTGCCTTTAGTTGTGCATTAACTCAATTTTCTGCTGCAGGTGACAAATGGGCTTTGGTACCTGGATAATCATGTCACAGAAATTAGGGCCTTTTAATGGTCTCTGGTAGAATAACAACAACAATGAACAAACCCCAGCAGTGAATTTTATTTTGTAGACAGGTGCTCAAGAATTCTTTGTCTTGCTGGTTTGTGACAGCATATTGTGAATTGTCTAATACAGAAGACTAGAATTGTCACCAAGAATCTGTAAAAAACAGATTGATTTAGTTTAGGGGTTCACTAGGACAGAAATCAACGATCATCAAAGGTAACAGGGTATTATGAGTGTATGTCAGAGTGCATTTTCTAAAAGTGTTCTTAATTACATATTTGTATGAGAAGATTTGCTAGTTGGCTCTCAACTTAAGCGGAAATGTTTTTATTCTACTATCAATTCAGATATAATTTTTAAAAAGTCTTTTGGCTGTATTTTTGAAAGGTAGTGTGAAAATGAGTAAAGCAAGCAGTACATTTCCTTTACATTTTTTCCTTGTCGTGGTATATAAAAGTTTGTAATTTTCACATCAACAGTGTCATCCTGTTTAGAACATGATAATCTTCAGAAAGAAAAGTATATCAATCATAGAGATAAACTATGTGGAGCACAAAGCTGTACTGTACTCATTGGATTAAGATAATCTGTTTAGTTGTTATTGCCATCATCCCAAACATGAAGAAAGCAGCGAGAGGTAGAGTACCTACAGAGGTGCTTGTGGTTGACTGTTGCAGTATTATTTGCCTGCAAACCTGCTACACATTGCTCTGCTGGATGGAGATTCTTCCTAGCAGCCAACTGACAGAATGATTAGTTATGGCCGTTCTCAGCTTTTGCAAGGAATGAACAACAAAGAGAAAAGAAGGAAAAAAGCATAACCATAAGACTGCCTGAAAGTTTCTTTGAAATATTTAACCAGTAAACAGAATTTTCCAGAATCAACTGGCATTGCTTCCATTAGCTTGACAGCTGTCAATTAAGGCTTCAGTGCTCTCCCGGGCAACAGTTTATTGCATACAGTTGATGCTGTCATTTTGTTCCCAGTTTTGCCTTGAGCACTATCATGAGCAGGAGTAAAATAGTCAATAACTGATGTATCAGCAGTTATTTCTTAAATTGGCTCACAAGTCTGCATTTTTCTTTTGCTAAAGATTGTTTTGTAAAGTGATTAGAATGAATTGTGACTGCTGCAGGGTTATGGGAATGCAGTGAAGCCAGGGTGAGTTAGCAGGATGAGACTGGTTCATTTTGCAACAATGTGGCTCGTAGGATTGTTAGGGCTAGGCTAAGATTGAGGAAAAAGCATGAAGAGACATAATCTGTCAATCCATCAATTCCTATTTCAAATTGAGAGTTCAGAAAAGGTTCATTGATTAATATATTCCATACAAAGGATCATGTCCTACGCACCCTAAACTGTTTGCAATGTTAAGTGAAGGTGCAATATTTAAAGAATGTCTTGAACAGCTAACTTTTTTGTAGATGTAATTATGAATTATTAATATGTATTGTCAGGGTACATGTTATCAATTATGAATATCTGGTTTCATCACCCAGGACAGCTGTTCAAGAAGGGGGAATTCATAAGTAAGTTTATCTTAAAAAATTAGGTTTTTGTCATCCATTGCAAAGTAGTGCTTCTCTTTGTTATCCAGTCTGTAAGAAAACAGAAAACCTGTTTATTCTTAGCTTTTTGGACCTATTTTTAGCTGCCATCTGTGTTATGGTAAAAGTAATTATGAAATAACTTAGATAGGAAACCTGAAACCAGCATCCAGATATGGCTGTAGCCTTGGTTGTGACCTGCATCATTTCTTAACCATGGGTACTGCTGTGTGTGGTCAGAGGTAGTCCAACATGCATATAGTCACAACGGAGCAGCTCTCTACACTGATAACCATGCCCGCCAGAAGAGTGCAACCCTTGTCACGAGAGCTGCATTGTGTTTTAAATTTGCACATAAGAAGGACTGGGCAGATGCCAGTGGAGAGCGTCATGCGTCGCTAGCAGTCACACACTAACGTCTTCATTTCCATAGGGACTGTAAAGCTGGCGGGATACCAATACCAGTTTCATGCCGCCTCAGTGTCTACAATTGGAAGATGCCAGCCTGAAAACTATGTGAAATCCAGGGATCAGGAGGTGACATTTTATGCTGGTTTCATACCAATACGTTATGTCAGGAAGCTTTACACTATCAGTGTTATGCTAGAATGGATTCCATTTGGCTGTCATGTAGAATTGGTAACATAAATGGTAGTTGATTATCCATTGGGAAAATCAACATTCTTAAAGTGTATATTGCTGCATTTAGTTGTAAAAATGTGTATCCTCAGTTAACACAAATTATATTTTATTTGTTGATAAGCAGAGAAAATTCTAGCAAAGTACAAAATGAATTTTACTGCACTTAGTTATACTTTATGTACGGAAATTGTGTACTTGCAATATCGGGTGTTCCTCAGCAATGAGTTTGACATTAGCAAGATAACTTAACAATGTTTGAAAATAGTGTTGGAAAAGCCCTAATGTTACCACACTTGGGTCAATTTACCTGAAAAATATAAAGCTAGGAACAGGAGAGATCTGTCAACCCCAGTTCTGCCATTCAGTTAGATCACAGCCAATCTGTAATTCAGCTCCATGTATCTGTGTTTCATTTGTATACCTTGATACCTTCAGTGAATATAAAATCCATCCATCTTAGTCTCAAAAATTTCTAGGTGTTTTGTTGTCATCTATAGAGTCAGGTAGTAGCTCCAGAACAAAAACACATTAACTCTGCTTTATGACTATTATATAAATATGTTTGAAACACCGTCCGTATCTAAATTACAGTAGCGACCAACTTTCTGTCACAGCTCTTTTCAAATTATTCAACAAAAAGTTTGTATTAATGATTTTTAGTAAAAGAAAATCTAATTGCATGATTTTCTTGAGAAGCAGGGTGCTATTTAATACATCTACAGGCTTGGGCTCTGTGCCTAGAGTATTTTTCCTGTTAGATCAAGCCTATTGCTTGAGGGCCAGATCTCAGCAGGGGCCCAGGAGGCTTGGTGAGGTCAGTTAAGACTGGCAGCCATCAGTCATCCATCTGTGACACAGACTGTGTTTTTGATGGCAGAGATGATGAAAGGCCTGGGAACTGTATAGGCCTCTGTAATCAGGGCCAGTGCTGACATCCTTCTCAACTTTGACAGCCTCTTCCTTTTCTCTCTTCACTGCCAAGACTGTCTCAACTGATTTTTTTTTTCTTCCCCCCGTTTCATGTAGTTGATCAATCTCAGATGCTGGGAATTATTTTATGAAGGGAGGGGGTGTTACTGGTTAGTGGGCTGGGCAGGTGTTAGTGGAAGTCTGTTTTTGTACTGTAGGCCTGTTGCTAATTAATGTTCTTCCATAAGATTCTGTCTGAGTTGAGTAATGTTTTTGATCTTTATGCCTGATAACTGCATACTTAATGAGATTTCAAAGCTTCTTGAGCTGTGAGTGCAGCTCCCTGCAATTATTGACAGATGCCTTTTCTTTGCCATTGGGTTCAGCTTCATAAATCCTCTTTCAGTAATGAGGTTCTGAAGTGCCACCCTACCAGTGAGCTAATGAAGGTTGGGGGGGAGGGGGGGAGGAGGAGGGAGGTGTGTGTCTGTGTGTGTAGGGGAGGGAAGAACCACTCACGCCTGTCTCAAATGTTTTGTTTTCCTTAAAAAATTTACTTTGCAGATGTTAAGCTGTGGGAAGTACTTATTCGAACGTGCTTGTTTTTATCTCAGTTGTGTGTGGGGTTTGGGGCCTGCACTTTAAAAAGCTGCAGGGCTAGAACTTGTTTACATATTACTCCTCTAATTGTAACTGTCGCAGAGTTTGATAGAGGCCCTTTTCTTGTGGTTTCCGTCGGAGAAACAATCTTAACACAAAAAAAATACGAAGGGCAGGGAGGAAGAGCTCCTCAGGTCTCATGTCAGCTTGCCCTAACTATGCACTTGAAATATGGTAGATTTCATTTTCAGTGTTCTGAAACCAAATCCTGGTGGAGAATAGCTGCACCATGCCAAACAGTCGATTTCCTTTTCAGCAGAGTCATATATCACTGACCCACCCTTTCCCACTGACAGAATGACATGTGTCATTTATCAAATGGGCCCTTCCAGACACTGAGGGAGGGAATACAGCCCAGTTTCGTGCAAAGCTGTCTTTTTCTCTTAGCATAGAGTTGAGGAGAGGCGCTGCTGATTTGGGAAGTGTATGCTTATGGGAGGAGAGGGAGTAGGGGGAAAGATAGAGGGTGGAGAGTCACTGAAAGAGATTGACAGAGTAAGTGAAGAGGTTGTGTGCTCTGCTATTATCTCCTACCCCACTCCCTAAACCCTTGCAGCAGAATTTGCACTTAGGGGACAGGCTGACAGGTATCAGTCAAGCAGCACAGCTTGCTGGGGGTTGTGTAAATGAATCTGGGAGCTCTTGGTTTCACATGATTCAAACGTGCATTATTGAAGATGGATGTTTCTTAAAAAAAGATTGATGATGGATATCAGGCTTATGGTGCCATTTATCATTTTGAATATTATTTAGACTTGCCGTGTAAAGCTGTAACTTGAGAGTTGGACGAGCTGGGACGGAATAGGAGCCTAGATGTGCACAGTTTGATGGATGGCTTTGCTTTCTAGTTGTTTGTTACCAGATACCAGCTGGTCATTATGGGACTGCCTCACATTTTTGTAAGGGAATAAAAAGGCTGTGTTTACTAAGAAGAATATTCATATTAATCAGGACAGAAAAGTTTTGTGTGGGCCAGAATAGGTGGATAGAATGCAACTAAGGCACCAACACTTGAAGCCCGAAAGCGTAAAAATAATAGTTGGAGATGAAGTGTTCAAAGAATAACTTAATAGTATGTGGGACAAAGTGGTTTCCAGCACCCAGTGTTGAGGTTAAATTTCAAATTCCAATTTAATATTTACTAACAATTTATTTTAAAATTTTTTGATATCATTTTACAATGATTGAACTTTGCAAGGGATACAGTCTTGTTTGATTGAGGTGCGAGGCCTATACCTTATTACTCGTTCGTAAACTTTTGCTTACAACAAACGCCAAGAAGATTTCAGGTGCAAATAAATATGATCAAAGTTTAAGAAATGAGAAATGAAAAGTACTTTTGTTTTGGTTTGTTTTATTCTTGTCTTTTTTCCCCTGTTTTATAGTCAGGAGACATGATTTATTGTAGCCATCCATCTTTAGGGCTCATCCATCACATCCTGGTTGCTAGGCAATCATGGCAGCAGCTGTTTGCTTTGAATCAGACAGAAAAGTTGTCAATCATCAAAGGCAGGTGAATAGCATTAGAAACACGCTATTGTCAGACAGAATAATTAATCAAAGCAAGAAAAGATAATTAAAAAGATATGACCCTTGCAAGTACTTGCTCTGGATTGCTTGAAAAAAATGCCTGGTCTTTTCTAGACACTTAAGCAGCTGAGCACTGATAAAATATGTACTCTGTTGTGCATAGTTTTTAATTAATAAAAAAAAATGATTTGGCATTCATGGTTCATTCCTGAGAAAATTCTGAGCAAGAGCTAAAGAAGTTAGTACTATTTGCTTGAAAGGTCTGACAGAGACTTACAACTTTCCATCAGAAGTCTGTTGAGTAAGTCTTGGCTGCATGCTTCATTCAGCTGTATACTGTCCACTTTTACAGTAGTTAAAAGTCAAGCAACTTTATGCTGTTGTAGTATTGACCTTCTTGCATGCACTCAAACATGGAAGCTGGATGGCCACCACTAATCTGATGTTTTCAGCCACATTTGGAATATCAACACTGTATGTCTACTGGTATTAGAAATTATCTTAGAGTCTAGTCCATTCCTGTTTCCCAGTTAGCGCAACAGTGGAATTTAGATTCTTAGAACATAGAACAGACAGAGATTGAGTCATACTCTATCAAGTCATGGCTGTTGTTTTGATTTGCTCTTGTAATTCAATTTTAATTTACTTGCATGGTAAGTTGCTAAAAGTGTGAGGTCTTGAGGTCCAGGTGAAACAGCAGAGTGTCTGGGACGTAAATGAACAGAGCTGAAAATGTGTTGCTGGAAAAACGCAGCAGGTCAGGCAGCATCCAAGGAACAGGAGAATTGACGTTTCAGGCATAAGCCCTTCTTCAGGAAATGAACAGGTCAAGCAACTCGATATCTCCTTATCCAATCAGATTTAATAATTGTGAAATTAACAACAAACAGACTGAGAAAGAAGTGCATTTTAGAGTAGGCAAGTTCAATGTCAAATCCAGTATGTAGAAAGGGAAAGAAAGATTAGATTAAGTGAGGGAGTACAATAAAGAGAAAGGAAGAGTAAGTTTTAGGATTTACAAAATGTCCAGTGACAATACAAATCTGTAATATTGAGACTTAATTTTATAATAGTTAATGTTCTGTGTCACAGTAACTGTCAGTTATCACATTATTAAAAGAGTACTTAGATTGAAATGTACAAAATTTAACTTATTGAGGTGAATTTAGTTTCTCTATACTTAACAAGTGCAGCGATTTGACACTACTAAATGGATTTCAGCAATGAGGCATATAGTGAATTGTAGGTTTCACAAAGCGTCACAGTCAAAGGGCATATCTCAGCCAGCAAGTTTGGGATATTTCACTTTAACTGCATCTCCCCCTTGTCTATAGCTGCTATAGCATTTACACAAATATTGTTGAGTACCATTAGCCTCACTGTTATTTTTACAGCAACTTCTGACCCATTGTATGACTATTAAAGGTGAATAACTGTAATATGTAGTAGAAAATATTTACATTCTCAGAAATTTGGGCAAAAGTGTGATACTGTTCTCCCTCTTGAAAACTGATATTTTTGCACTGTAAAATGATTTTTTTTTGCGATTTCCCTCCATGTGAGTTATTTCAGTCTTATCAGTTCACTTCCTGTTAACTGCTCATCTATGTGCATTCTAACATTGTCTTTTTGTTGACTGATTTTCACTTGAAATGCAGTGAAGAAATGATTCAATTTAAATAAAGCGATAGTGTTTTTTTCAAGGAATGTGGTTATTGCAGATAAGTTCATATTTTCTTTGTGTTTTTAAAAGGTAGTGGTGAATCACCTTTTCAAAACTCTGGTGTTCAACTAATGCAGGCACTGCTATAGTTCTATTAGGTAAAGGAGTTCCAGGATTTTGATCTTGCAATAGTAAAGGAACAGCAATATGGTTCTGTGTCATGAGGATATATGGATTTGAGGGGAACTTGCAGGTTGTGTTGTTCCCATGCTTATCTGCCCTTGTCCTTCTAGGTGGTAGAGAGATCACTGATGTGGAAAGTGCTGTCTCAAGAGCCTTGGTGAGTTGCTGCAACGCATCTTTGTAGAGTGTACGCTGCTGCTACTGCATATTGGTGGTGGAGTGATTACATGTTTAAAGTAGTGGATGGGGTGTCGATCAAGTGGTCTTCTTTGTATTGATGGTGTAAGTTTGCCGAGTGCTGCTGGTATTGGTTAATCCTGGTGAGGAGTATTCTATTACACTCCTGACTATACCTTTGTCAATGGTGAGCAGACTTTAGGGTGTCAAGGGGTGAGTTATTTTATTCAGAATTCCCAGTCTTGATCTACTGTTATATCGTAGTACGTATATAGCTGACCCTCTTATGTTTTGAGGCAATGGTAGACCACAAGATGTTGCTAGTGGTAATTCAGTGATGGTCAGGTCACTGAATGTTAAGAGAATGTGGTTAAATATTCTTTCATTGGAAAATATGGGCCGGTAGCTGATGTAGATAGAACAAATAAGGGAGACAAAAACTATCAGATCTTATCCTGCCATCCTACCAATACTGTCGTGAACAGATGCATCTGTGACAAGTAGATCAATGAGGATAAACCCTAATAGTTTTTTCCTCATTTGTTCTATCTGCATCACCCACCAGCCTAGTATGGAAGATATATCCGTCAGGATGCAGCTAGATCGGTTAGTTGTGTTTCTGGGTCGGTCTTGGTGATGGACGTTGATCATTCCACCCCTGAGAATACTCCAGGTCATTACTAATCTCTATGTTTCCTCCAAAATGTGCAGGTTAGGTGAATTGATGATGCTAAATTGTCCGTAGTGTTAGGTGCAGGGGTAAATGTAAGGGAATGGGTCTGGGTGGGTTGCTCTTCAGAGGATCGGTGTGGACTTGTTGGGCTGAAGGGCCTGTTTCCACACTGTAGGGAATCTAAGAATCTAAGTAGCTTTCAAAGTAGAGGAATAATGATACATCAGCTAAAGGTAGTGGGCCAGATGCCACAAGGCATCATGGAATCCGGATGTTCCGTATTTAGGGTAAAACCCTTCCCAATGTGTACCACGGTGCTGTTGCCACCTCTACTGGTGAGACAGGATATACCCTGGGATGCGGAAAGTGCTTGCTAGGCCATTGGCTTTCAGGGATGATTCTGCGACTGAGTATGTCAAGCTGTTCTTGACCCATCTGGGGAACAGTTTTCCCAAGATGGCAGGAAAGAGGAATTTGCAGGATCAACAGGGCTGCATGTGCCTTTGTCATTTCAGGTGCTTAAGATAATTCGAGGGTTATTTAAAATTCATTTTTGACTTTTCTACAGCAATTAGGTGCAACTGTGTTGCTTGCTAAGCTTTTTCAGAGGGAATTTAAGAGTTACCTGCATTGCTGTGGGTCTGAAGTCACATGTGGGCCATAACCAGGTAATGATGGAAAATATCATTCCCCAAAACACATTAATGAACCAGATGGACATTTTACAACAAACATTGGTCGTTTCATGGCAATATTACTGAGAAGAGCTTTCGATTCTAGGATTTTTTTTATTGATCAATTGAATTAGTTGTTAGAGTTTAAATTCCAGCAGGTGTTGTGATGTGATTTTAACCGTATCCCCGTAGATCTCTAGAGTATGCTGTGGCCCCAAAATTGCCCAGTAAATATATTATTCTAATTACTCTTTATAAATAGAGTAATTGCAAACATTTTTTAAAAATAAATGCCTGTATTGTGAGTATAATGAAGTTGTTCATCTGTAATAGTAGTTCCACTATGGCAATTTCTACTGAATTTGTATTTCAACTATTCTGCGTAATGGTTTAGTACACAGAAGCATCGTAGTTTGGCTTTACTGTGCTTATAAATCGATTATAATTACTTAATGTTTTTTACTGACAGAAATTTAAATAATTAGATAATCAGCTTGTCATCAAGCAGCACATTTGGACAGGGATTGTACAGACATTTGATTGGCCAGTCAGACCTATGAAGCCTCGTGATGATATTTGAGTAATAGAATTACTCCACCTCCCACTTCACTTTATTGGCTGGCTATACATGTACCTACTCAGAAATCTGATACAAATATGTTAGTAGTTCGATTGGAGTGACACAGATGTGGTTATTGTACAGGACATGGAATGCGCATTTAATCAGGAAGTCAGACCCTTTAATGGTGGTTTAATGTATCTAAATATTGAATCAATCTTTTCAATAATCAATATTCAGTCACCAACACCATGTTCTTTCTCTGAATGAAAGAAACCAGTATACTGGTTGGAAATCAAATTTGAGACCAAAGTTAGTTAGGTCAGTTTAAATTTTTGTTCTTGAGCTGAAATTTGTGAAAATAAACAGATGGTGTACGTTATAATATGAAGCCACTATGAGTCCTCTCTTTTATATGGTATAAAAAGCATTTATATAAAATTTAAGCATGGGGAGAAAATGGTAGGGTGTGTGAGAAAGAAAATAAAATTTTCATTCAGTAATGTAGTTTGTGACCATAGCGATGTAATGGAACAAGCACAGTATGATTCATTATTAGGCTTAAATATATTAGCATACAGTGGTCTTATATTCTATTATCATATTACAATGTGAGTTGAACATTGCTAAAATTGTATAACTCAGCTAAAATTCTCTTAATTCCTGTTACAGTTTTAGAGACAATATTGGGTTCCACTTTTTTATTCTACCATTGAGGTGAAGTACATCCAGTGTTAAAACATAATTACATTATATACTGTAAACTAAAGCCAGCTTACATCTGGTATTAAAATTCTGAAGATGCAGGTCTGTTGATGAACTGCAGTGACAGTAATAACATATTTGATGTTGTCAGGACTATATCATGCCCATGATAACTGTTCTAAATTGTATCAAAAGTGAGCTATAGATTTTAGTCCACCTTCTAGGAAATATTCAATATGGATACCCAAAGAAAAATTAAATTTAATCCCACTGGGATGCTTAATTTTTAAAACTCTGTTTTTATTTTCCTGTTGATTGAATACTGATCATATATCAAGAAATCAGTGAAAACCTGTAAAGTCCTAAATTTTCTTTCCAGGATTCATAATATCTTGTATTTTGTAATGTATTAGACAAAGCATTTTCTGTAACTTTGGGATGCTGAATATTGTAATAGGATATTTGAAGTTCAGGACACATAGGGGATGTTGTTATGTTCCAGTTTTTATTTCTGTGAATGAACCAAAAGAACATTTTGCAATACCTATGGAGAGAGAAACATGGCTAATAGTTCGAATCCAATGTGGTGTCTTCTGAACTTCTTCATTTCTATAGAGAAGTCTGATTGCACTCAAAAGCGTTAGCTCCATTTCTCCTCACAGATACAGCCAGACCTGCTAAGTTTCTGCAGCATTGTCTTTGCTTATTTCAGATTTCCTCCAAGCACAGTATATTGCTTTCTAAAACCAAAAGAAGTTTCCTTTTTAAACTTAAGAGGGGAAGGTATTTGTCCAGTCAGTAAGGGATTAATTACCCCTCCTCAATGTTCAATGAGAATAAATAGCTGCAGAAAAAAGAAAGTTCCTGGATTGTCGTTAACTTTATCATGTTAAGTATATGTATCACACTAAGTTACGTATGGTTTTATACAGAGAATTCCCTTGTTGGACTTACCTTTCAGTAATCACTCTCCAAATCAGTCCTCCTCCTCTCATTTTTAGGCAATTCATCGTTTACAAAATCATAAACTGTTGCTTTATGCTTTGAATCTATGTCAACTCAAGCCTACATTTTGTTTCAGTGAATGCTGTAGATATGGAATCATCATTGCACTTTTTAATTTCTGAGACCTGTTCATATATAAGGTTTTTGCAGACCAGTATGGAATGACTCAGTTTGTAAACACATTCCAAGGGCTGCATTTGTATTAAGATGAATTCTGAAGATGTAAACAAAGAAACTACAATAAGCTGCACAATTTTCAAAGTTTGATTGAAAAACTAAGATTGTTTAGTTCAAAAGTTTTTTTACTGATAAATTATTGCTGCAGTATGGAAATTGTTATATGTGGAACTCAAAGGCTGAGAAATCATGAACAGAAGCCATAGATTAATTTTTTGCTGCATCATTTTGATAAAACTCAAAAGTTGAACTGTCCTAGAGCTTTTGTTTCAACTTGAATTATTGCTGAAATGAATGGGGCCATCATCCCTGAAACTGATTTTGAAATCTATCCATTTGGTAATAGAGGTTAATCAGTGGAGGTAGTGTTTTTCTTTTATTGGACAAATGTTAAAAGTTCTTTGTTTACCACAGGAAAATTGTAAAGAAAATAACCCTGACATGTTCACTTGACTACAGAAAATTTTCTTACCATTTGCTGCTTAAATAGCTCAACGAAAGATTATTTGAAGTATTGTTCAAGCTTCCTTCTTTTTGCTTATAATAGCAGTAAAATTGGAATACAAGATGAAAACTATTGACTTCAATAATTCTAGATGCATTATGTAGTTTTTATTGGTGGAATTCCACACAGTTCCATGAGCTGTGGAGGAGTATATCACAGTAATCAATTGCTACAATATTAGTTCAGTTTAATATTAAAGTGTACTTATCACAGCAAAGTTATCACAGTACTACTGACAGCTCAATAGTTGTCATATTCTGACTAGAAACCCTGTATTTTTATAATATTACAACTTCAAGTGGTCTCTTATCGTACCAAGGAGATGTTACTGATGTTACGTACTCATACAGCTCCTTTGGTAGGATCAAAATGGTCTAATAATAAGCAGTATTGATTGGGAAATGGAAAAAAAAATAAATTGGTTGCCATTATTTAAAAGACTGTACCTTGTGATTTAATTAAAGTATTCTGTATTTTTAACCACTTCTATCATTCTCATACTTAGAAATCCAAAACAAAACTAAAATTCGTCCAAGAAATGTTTCTTTCCTAGAACAATAAAGTAAGCATTACCTGAATGAAAGCTAAAAATTCCCACTGATAAAATTATACATTTTTGGCAGAAATTCGTTGTATATTCATTGAGCAAGAAACTGTAAGTTTGGAGCCAAGTCCAGCTTCCATTGTCTCATTTCAATTGTCTTCATCATTGTTCAAAATCATTAACATAGAATGAAAATGTAACCGAAGCAGTACTTGAGGGTCTTTGTCATGGCCCTACCTTTTGCTCATCCTCACAGACCATTTTATACAGATTTTTAAAAAATGCATCTTAAAAATGACTAAAGGTGAATTGTCACCTTTTCCATTTTAATGCACCTGAACCAGCTTCTAACCATTCAGAAAAAAATTGAGTGACTTAATGAAAAACACAGCCAAAAACAATAAAACATTCTACAGATGATACCCGTTATTGGAATTCGTAGGGCCAGAGGAAATGCATTATAATGATAATTTGGTGTCTTTAGAAAATTGCAGTTTTCTGTGAGAGACTGTTATATGCCGCCACCCCCACCCAAAACATTTTATATTAATATTTTGGAATAAAACCTAAGCAGGTGCACAAAATAGGATGCATCAATATTGATTTCAGCACTAGCCTTTCTGAGTATCATTTACATTAGACATTTCAGCATAATGTTCGGTTTTGCTCCTTTAGATGTTCTTTTGATTCTGCAACTGAAATTATTCTGGCACCTATGTTCCAGAACGAATCCCAGATAACTGTGCTGTTTTGTGCTTAATTTTGTCATGAATTTTTATGATGGCAAATTGATCAAACGTCATAAATAAAAATGACTTGTGCAGCTTTTTTGTAACAAGCTGTTGCTTATTAGCTTTAGCCTCCCCGAAAACCAAAAAATGTATTTTGCGAACAATATTAACATTTAAATTTGGAAACCAATGATCACTTGAAAGCATTTTTTTGTTTTAAAAAAGCATCTGAGACCAATGTTAAGTCACAAAACAAGTTTCAAAGACACAATATAGTTACACAGTTGAAGCTGAGAGACCAGGTGGCACAATTTCCGCAGCAGGGGATTTTAAAACTGGCTGAAAGATTTCAGCAGTTTAATGAATTGTATTTAACTTGTTGTACAACATCAGTAGGTGACAGCTTTAAGCATCATCCTGTGGTATTCCTTCGGGGAAATCCTTTCTTAAGAATCAGAGATAACTTCAATGTGCTTTATGCTAAACTGTCAAAAATCTCATTTATTTATGATCAGTGTGTAGATCTCCACACAAATACCATTTCTTTAAAGAATGTATTAGAGTTTTCATGAACCCCCCTGCTGATATTCACAATGCATACATTTTGTTGTTTTTTGATGCGCAAAATAGAACATTTGCATTCTAAACAGTGTATCAAAGTATCATTCATACACACTTCTTTTGGCCTTACTTGAGTGATCTGGGGCTTAAAAGAGCAAACAGTCACCTTGACAAGGCTTTTATTTATATTAACACAAACTTCTGGCCTTTTGATATTAGATTAGATTAGATTAGATTACTTACAGTGTGGAAACAGGCCCTTCGGCCCAACAAGTCCACACCGCCCCGCCGAAGCGT